>NW_026089624.1:1543851-1568987 GCF_024586455.1 Bactrocera neohumeralis
ATTTCGGGCACTGGTGAAGTCGATCAGCCTCGATCCATTTTGGGAGCAGCTCTCATAAGCGCGCTCCAAGCGCTCATAGAAGGCATCTTTGGTCACATCGTCCTTCTCTTCCGTCGGGGCGTGGGCGCAAATCAGCGATATGTTGAAGAACCTCGCTTTGATGCGGATTGTGGCTAGACGTTCATTCACCGCAGTGAATGATAGTACTCGGCGACGGAGTCTCTCTCCCACCACGAATCCTACACCAAACTTGCGCTCCTTTATATGGCCACTGTAGTAAATGTCACAAGGACCTACTCGTCTCTGTCCTTGTCCCGTCCATCGCATTTCTTGGACGGCGGTGATGTCAGCCTTTGTCTTTACGAGGACATCAACCAGCTGGGCAGCGGCACCTTCCCAATTAAGGGACCGGTCTTTCCAGGTGCATGCCCAAGCCAAATTGAAATTGTCGTCATTTAATGCGAACTGTTTGGCTATTATGCCTGCTTGACCTTTCGTTTTGTATCTGAGGTGATACAATTTTTGCGCTTGTGATAATTGAGGATGGTTTATGTACACGGCCGTAAACATGTCCCGGAAGGACGGCCATTCTTCATAACCTCCATAAAATGTTTCTGTGTCACATGCGGGCACTTCGACTTGGATGCCTGAACTTGCCTCTTGATATTGTTGCATTTGTGGCAGCTCTACTCTACTGTGGAGAGTAGGTGCAATAGCTTTTATTAGCTTTAATTGATCGGAGATCATAGCTTTCGTTTCTTCATACTGGTCTAAGCAGTTTTCAAATTTGGCTTAAGCAGAAGATTTAAAGTTTTCTGGTAGATCTGAATCGTCAGTATCTACAATTGCGTCATATGCAGCCTGGAGACGTGTCCAAAAATTTTCGATTGTTTGGCTTTTTATTTCTAGCGCAGATTCAGAATTCTCTTGAATCGGCGAAGAAGCAAATCGATTGCAATATTTTATTAGACAGTCACTCTCAGAAATGAATTTAGAGTCTTTCCCCCTTTTTTGTTTCGTAGCACCTTGCTTCGAGCGTGTAGCTTCTGCAGGTGTACATGGACTTTTTTCGTCAGAAATCATCTTTGGGACTTTTAGTAACTGACTTGGTTTTGAGTCTTTTGAGTCAGAGCTCATTTAAAAAAAAAATGTGACGAATAGAAAACAGAAATTTTCAATGAAAACTTGATTGGTATTATCAAGTTGTAGATGCAATGTTTCGAAAAGAAGACTCTTTTGTAAGTAAGAGTTTCAAAGAAAATCGATAAACAGATTGTTTTTTTTTTTTTTTTTTATACTGAAATTATTGAATTTAATTTCAACACAGATTTCGTATATATCTATGTATGTTCAGACGAGAACTCTTTTACGTGAATAAGAGTTTTTGATTGAATTAGTAAACCAAAACGCTTTTAATTGGCGCGTATAATCGTGATTTTTTGTAATCGACAACTCTTTTTAAGGTAAATAAGAGTTGTTTTATTTTTGCTTCGAATTATGTAATTCAATAGTATTCAATTTAATTTTATTTAATTATTTGTTATGAATCAGCAAAAACAAAGAATTTTTTGAATATATTTGTATATGTACGTGTGTATATATATTTATGTATCTTTTATTTTGTTATGTGCAAATAAGAGCTCGTTTTAGAGATCACTGCACTTTGTACATATGCATGTATGTACAAATGTATTACGCTTTATTATGTTTTACACAATCCGGCTTGTTTTTGTTGACCAAAAATCAAGAGGTATTGTGGGATATGTGCCAATGTGGAATTTGAATATATTGTATACGCAATCCTGCTTCTTTTTGTTAATCAAAAACCAAGGGGTATTGCGGAATATATGCCAATGTGGACTTTGAAGTAATATGCGTATTTACATATGTGACGATACACGATTGTACAAATTTTCAATTATATTATTATAATAAATTTTCCGCCGTTTAAAAACGTACAGATGCTGCGATCAGTATTAAATTGTTGACGGGTTAATTGAAAAACAAATTTTTATTTTGTTCAATTTGTACCCGGGGTATAAATTTACCATATGCGTTTCTGCGTATGTATGTATGTACGTATTTATGAAGCGACCGTATATACTCGTACATACCCTGCCAACCATGAGCGGGTAAAAAACCAGATAATCAGTGGGTAAGAAAGTGGGTAATCCATAGGGTAATCATGTGTACTTTAAGATAGACCGAGCGACAATTTTACCCAGTCACGTACGTATACATGTGATCATACATCTTTGTTGCGCTCATTCAGCAGTGTCATATAAAAAAGTATATCTGCCCTGCTCTAATATCCTCAATCGACGGCTGATGCAGGGTTGAATTTTCTCCTTTTAACCCTTATGTGAGCACCCAGTTTAAGCAACGTTAATGAGCACCCAGGGTACCCGGGTACCCATCGCTATAATAAAACACTTTCTAAGTTTGGAAGCGAACGAAATTATAAAAAAACAGTTTAATACTTCTTTTAAGAGAATATAACAAGTAATTTACCTGAGTTTGACTCTTGTCGCACATTTTATTTTTCTGGAAGAGGAATCGTGATAGCGAAATCTCGCGCTCTACGGGTGGGACATGGTCAGTTTTCACCTTTGAGAGAAGTGAACAGTTGATGAGGAATGTCGTGTAAAGCACGGAAAGTCGACTGCGTCGATGTGCATAGAGCGGCTTTGCGTTAGAATCGACATTATTAACTATTAATCGAACAATTTCGAATACTTTCTGGACTCAATCGAGCATTTATGAGAGATAATAATTGACAGTTCGAAATGGAAGATCATCTATCACCTCATCAATTCGGATGGTGAGCAAAATTTTGTCCAATGATATTACGACTTTCACCGTACGGGGAACATGATCAGTGAGTCAGAAGAGAGTGAAGCAAAAGACACAGCCGCAGGTGTATCGACTAGAGGGGAAGAAGCAGATATAGAAAATAGCGATGAACACATTGCAAAAAACCGAACTGCGTGATGTAAGAAACCGCCTGAAATTTGACAAACTGCTTCTCACAATATTTTGCGACAGAAAAGTGGCCCTGCTAGATCTACAGAAACATTGCAAGGAGATAAATTTAGGGCTATAATCTCAGTCTCAGTTGAAATAATTGATTTTATTGTTCGCTATACTAACGAGAAAGCTCTAATCGTCTATAAAGATCCTAACGCGCAAAATCCTAATTCGAGTAGAGGGTGGCGTTCGATTACTGCATAAGAAATGTATCTGTTCATTGGGATTCTCATTTTCTCTGGCGCCAATAATACTATATGTGGAAGAGTAACTCGTATCCTCTTTATCTTTATCCAACACATGCCAAGCATGTACAGAAAATGATAAAGCTACTCCTATACGTGATTTGTGGACAATGTTCAATGCAAATTTGGGTAAAGTTAAGTACGAAAAATTATACTTATCGTAGGCACACAAAATTCACCCTGTACATTCCTTCGAAACTAGCAAAATATGGCATGAAAATTTGGTGGATTTGCGATACTGAAAACGCTGCCAATGTTCGAGAAAAAAATTGAGGAAAGATAGTAATAAAAAAACTTGCAGCTCCGTTCAAAGGAAGTTTCCGAAATATAATAATGGAAACTTATTTTACGACTTTGCCTCTTCCTAAACACTTACTCCCATGGAAATTGACAAGCACTGGTACATTGGAGAAAAATAAACCTTATACGTGTATATCGAAAGTAATATGTCCTGATTGTGCTGAATAATTAATGAAGATTTTAATAAATTTATGTTACGAATTCATGTTATTAATTATTTATTATCCCAAGTTATATAGTTAAAACATTTATCTATATTCAATCTCATTTACAGATGATTGCATTGTTTTTCATATAGTGGGTACCCGGGTACCCGGGTGCTCCCCATGAGTTACCTAATTTCATACATAATTTTCAACTTCATACAATTTTTTTTTCCATTTTGAATACTAAAATAGCTTTGTTGGAAGTTAAATCGCAAGGATCCGGAAGCTCAGTTCGATAAAAAATTATTTCACCGAATTGCTTGCAGAAAAGTGTGGTGGTGGGCACCCGGGTACCCGGGTGCTCACATAAGGGTTAAATAGCTGATGCAGGGTTGAATTTTTTAATCCCTACTTTTAAAATTTAAAAGAAAACTTTTCAATTTTTTAAATTTTTATTTTATTTTATTTTTTACATAAAATTTATTATAATTTATATATAAATAAAGATATGTTTAATTTAAAAAAATAATTAATATCTGAAAAAAGATTAATTAAAGAAAGGAATTATTACAACCTGAAAATAAAAGAGTGGAAAAATATTATGAAAGACAAATACCTGAAAATAAAAGAGTGTAAAAATATTATAAAAGACAAATACCTGAAAATAAATAATAATTACATTGAATTTGTAATATCTAAAAGAAAAATAAAGATTAATTGTATAAAAAAAATTGTATGATAATAATATCTGTAAAAAAGATTAATATTATCTGAAAGAAAAAAATATATTAAATACAAATAGGATTTACTCTGAATGCAAAGATTAATTAAATAAAAATAGTGATAAAATCTGAAAAGAAAGAATAATTAAATAAAAATCATAATAATACCTGAAATAAAAGAATAATATTATCTGATTATTTAAAATATAAAGCAAACATTTGTTTTCACATATTATTTTGGATTGTGCATGCCGCCTTAAACGCATAAAATTCATATGTACATATACGTATGTATGTATGTATTTATTTTTGCGTATTATATTGGACTGCGCAGTCCAATTTCAAAGTACACACACTTTTTTCACATACTTAACAATTGATATTTGCCGCTTGTGATGATATAGCTGCTGCTGCTACTTCCAATTTCCAATGCTATAAAAATAAATAAAGTAATTATTTTCAAAATATTGTTAAAAACTCACATAGAATGCATTTACTTACCTTCTTGTTGTACTAGCCTCCTTTACGATGGTACGATCACGAACGACATGCGTCTTTCAATCGTTTTTTTTTATTACCCTTTTTGGGATTTTCTATTGTCACTATTGACAATTATGTTTTCTCCTTCGCACTCATTCAAATAAATCAAGAGATGAAATAAACTTTTTTCATCGCATTTTGGTAAACAAAAAATTACCCGAAAATGTGCGTTGGTGTTAGTGTATAGAGAAAAAATGTGTAGTTGTATTGGAATATTTGTCACAAGCGGTTAGCCGCGGTTCGCAGGGTAGGTACGCGTGTACATATGTATGTATATTCGCCGTACGGATAAACCGCGAAAAGAAAATTAGCGGACACTTAAAGTGGGTAGATATGTATGTATGTACGCAAGTAAATATTGTATATGTATGTATACGTTTTCACAATGTAATGTATAAAGGAGTAACTTTTACTCTTTCTAATTTATATATATATCGGATATATGTATATGATGTATGTATATGAATTTAATTTACCCATACATATGTACATACGTATGGCTGGTTTTAACTTATTCTGTTATTTCCTCTCTTTCGTCACTTTATTATTTGCCGTAGCTTATTTTAAGCAGTCCTCCTTATACTTGATTAAGTATAAGGGGTACCGCTGGAAATTGGTGCAAGTAAATACTTGAAATATTTTTTGTTCTTGAAATAATTTTGTGTTTTCACACAACTGTAAGGTTTTAGCGGCAATTAATTATTGATTATACGTACTACCAAACTATTTTATTTCTTAGCGGTATTTCAGTTTTACCGGGAAATAAACCGAATACTAAAGCAGTTTGGTAACGGGGTTTTTTTTCCTCTAACGGATGGTTAGAATCGCAAATTTATCCTTGTTTTAAATTTTGGATTTATTTAAAAACCATACATACATATATAAATACTAATAGGAACGATACAACTCACTTGTACTTCCGCCAGGGGTTTTGGGGACAGTTGGAGTGTATGTTTGTACGTGGTCTTGAGTGTGTGCGTTTGTAGCCTCTTCTACGGTTTTGTACGTTTGTTGTCTCTTCTCCCAGTCCTTTGGCTGTGCTAATGATGTTGTTGTTAGTTTAGTACTAATTATTAATTCGCGCCCGTTTTGTTTGGTTATTTATGTATATTTGTAATTGTATTATTCGCGCCGGCTATGTAGTTTTTTCCTTATTTCGCGCCCGTTTTTTTTTTTTGTTTTTCTTTTTTGAGGGCAAATGTTTGCCTATTATTCACAGGTTATATGTATATGTTAGTATATGTATGTACATATACCTCGCCACTGCACAGAACTTTTACGTGGCACTGCATTGTATATTTTATTGATTTTGTATGTGTGTACATATGTATATTTTTATTTCAGTATAAGTATATATTAACATAAGTATATATATATTTTATTTTTTAAAAGAATCCATAGTGCCTGTCACTATGGCTCAAAGGACCATAAATAAAAGGGTACACAATTTATGTAGGATAAAATAAATTTTGTTTGTATTTCGACAATTTGATGAAGGAAATTATAATTTTTTATACTATAAATTTTAACGTAAATGTTAATAAAAATATATGTCGACGAGCGGGGCGGCGAGAATTCTAATACGACTTGCCGGCGATTTATTTTCCACTTATCGAGATCACAATGTAGAATCGCGGTAGAGTAGCGTAGGCAGTGTATATGCGAATTTAATATACATACATAAATGAATGTTTGTAACGAACACATCGGATGTGGTGTATTATGCTCTCTTGCTAGGGTGCGCCAGTTTTTCCCAAGTAGAGTGGGGGGATGCTTAACTCATTTAAACACCAATGCTTGTGCATTTTCAGAAATTTTTTCTTGAAATTTTCGTACACTAAAAGCAGTCTCAGTCACTAATGGTGCATCTAAAATTTGTTTAAAATAAGTATTTCCGAGTAACTTTTTATTAGTAAACTTTTCATTAAGAAGGTTCCAGGCAACTGAAAAATTTTTTGAGGTTGAAGGCAGATTTGCAATACAACTTGCAGCCGATCCTCTTAATTTAGTTTTTAAAATACACCTTTTATACGTGTCTGAAACATTTTGAGAGACCACGAGTTGCTCAAACAATTCTTTAAATGTTTGCCATTGAGAGTAATCTCCTGAAAAAATGGGAATGTCCACTTGAGGCAACGTAAAATTGGTAGCATTTTTTTTGTTAATCGATTTTAATTTGAGTTTGTAAAATCTATTTCTTAAATCATAGAATTTACTTGTTAACTCTTCATTTTCGTGTTGGCTAATAAATTCAAGCACAGTATCACGAGTTTTTTCTAAAAGTCTGCTGTCTAGAGAGAATATTTCCGTCATCCGACCAAGGTCTGTTTTTTCGGCGATCTAACCCCGTTTGGATCGATAAGTGTTAATTTGTGTTTGTCGTCCGTGGAGCAATGCCTTGCAGCAGGGTTGCTCCGTATCCTCCTGACTCAGGCTGGCATTGAGTCCAACTCGGGCCCGGAGGAATTTTTCTGCTGCGTATGCGCAAAACGGCTCCATCCAAACTCCACCTCGGTCAGGTGCAATACATGTAATGGATGGAGCCATCTTAAGACCTGTTCTGGCCTTAAGACTCATATGGAGTGAACCACGCGTTACGTGGCCCCATGTTGCCTGCGCAATACTGCGACACAAGCCTCTACGGCTGTGCAATCTGCACATAGTTCGCGCGCCGCGCCGCCACTCAATCCGAGTGGCCAACAGAGGACCTCCACGGTCCCCAGGAGTTCAATCAGGCAACATAGCTCCCCCTCTTGTCCCCCCCAACCTTCATCCCGCTCCAAACCTCGTGCGAGAACCAACCAGCAGCTCTTGGTCCCTCGCACAGTCTGTTTCGTGTGTCAGACCGTCATACGCCGGAATGTTACATCCGTCAAGCGCAATTCCTGTACTGGCTAGTGTCACTTTTCGGCGTGTTCCGGCCTGTGCACCACACGTGAGTGGAGTGAATCGTACGTTGCCCCAACTCACAACAGTGGCGTCGCCTACCAACACCCCAGCGCGACAACCGCCCCTGCGGGTTTTACATCTGCAACAACTACCATCCACACGTCACTCCCTCACCCCCAGGATTACACGGCTACTTCAATTTAACTGCAACGGACTCCAGAGTAAGATTGAGGAGATAGTTGCACTTATGAATCGGGAACGTGTATCGATAGCTGCGGTCCAAGAAACCAAGCTAAACAGCCAATCAGATCTTCTGAGTTGTGCCGGTTTCAACGTAACGTAAAGATCGCGAGCGATATAATGGTGGTGGTCTAGCCTTCATATTGCATAACACCGTGCAGTATCTTCTAATCGACGAAGACATCGACCCCAGGGATACTACCCTAGAATGTCAGGGAATAGCTCAGGCGATGTCGAGCTCGAAATATTTAATATATACTTCCCCCCAGTTACATGTTGCCCAACAGGATATCATCCGAATATAAGTGCGCTACTTCGTGGTGAAAACCGTTTGGTACTAGGCGACTTTAACGCGCACGACGATCTTTGGCATTCCTGGCTGTCAAATGACCGTAGGGGATGGAGCTGGCGGAACAGATTGACGACTCGACATTCTGCACAATGAATGACGAAGCCCCCACCAGAGTTATGGACACCTGTAATAGTTCGCCGGGTATTACCATTGCTAGTGGTGGTCTGATAAACAGCATAACCTGGCGACCTATGCTAACTCTCGCATCAGATCATCTGCCCATAATTATCTCGATCGAGAAGTCTCCTGATTTTGTTTCTGTGGACAACTGCACCTACATTAACTTTAACAAAGCTAATTGGGTCGGCTTCACAGAATTTACTGAGAGCACCTTCAACGCTCTACCTATTCCTATGGACGTATGCGTTGGCGAACGTCAATTCCGCAAGGTGATCGCAGCAGATACCGCTTGCTTCATCCCGTCTGGAAGAATAGCGGAAATCCGCCCCAATTTCCCAGCCGAAGCAGCCGTTTTTGCTAATGAGCGCGACACCTTACACCATGCCGATCCCGGGGATCCCCGAATAAGGGATCTGAATTTGGAGATTCGGCGTATGGTAAAACAACGCTTCCTCCAGGGTTAAAGAGGTGGACAATGAACCATCTGTGCGGTTGGCAGTCATCCGTACTATTTCGCGGTGAAACATCTAAACTGAGAAGAATTAAACAGGGGGTTCCACAGGGTGGTGTCCTCTCCCCGCTACTGTTTAATTTCTACATCTCGAAACTCCCACAACCACCAAACGGAGTTTCCATAACCTCGTAAGTTGATGACTGCACGATATTGGCGTCGGGCAATGGAATCGATGGCGTATGTTCGTAGGTAAACAGCTACCTCTCCGACCTTTCTCATTTCCTCACTACACGAAATCTCACACTTTCCCGACGAAGGAGTATAGACTTGAGCTTAATATTGCAGTCGACGGCGTCAAAATTCCGACTGTCTAATCCTAAGATTTTAGGTGTAATTTTCGACAGTCTATGCTCCTTCTCTCCTCATACGACCGCGATTATCGCCAAGGTACAGGGCCGCAACAAAATCCTCAAGTCGCTAGCCAGCAGCACATAGGGAAAAGACAGAGAAACGTTGTTGGCAACATACGAGGCAATCGGCCGGCCGGTCTTTAATTACGCATCTCCCATATGGTCCAGACCTGTCAAAATACTGCACTCCGGACCACGACGGGATGTCTTTTGATGTCACCCATTGAATACCTCCACAGTGACGCTTATGATCCCAGTTAAGGAGCATAATGAACTTTTCTCCAAGCAGTTCCTGCTGGGATGCTTTCGCAGAAATCACCCCTGCAGCCATCTGCTTGGAGCGGAACCGCCTCCTAGGAGCATCAAAAGGTCATTCCTCGACTACGTCGACGACGTCGTACAGTACGCCGACCGGACTTCGGACGCAACTAACTTTCGACAGGTACTGACCGCCATTCACAGCGGAGCCATCAACACCTTCACCGACTCCCTTCCCGTGAACGGCGTTCTTGGAGTCAAACCACCACCCATAGCAGGCGAAGAGCTCCAGCTGCCGCGAGAAACGCGTGTGACCCTTGGGCAACTTCGTTCTGGATATTGTAGCAGGTTAAACTCCTACTTATCCGGAATATACCCTGACATACCGAATGTATGTCCTGCATGCAACGAGTCTCCGTATGACACTGAGCACCTCTTTGCATGCCCCACGAACCCCACTCATCTAACACCCTCCTCCCTTTGGTCCGACCCCGTCGAAACAGCATGTTTCTTGGGCCTCCTGTTAGATGACATCGACGACAACACAAATGACACTTACCATCCCAACGAGGATTGAATTTCCGTTAAAACAACAACAACAACCCTTCTACGTCATTTTTAAAATAGTTATCTTTTTTATTTTTGGGATCTTTGGGCATTTCTAAATGGTTTCGTTGAAACTCTGACCATTTTTTATCCAAACTATCTAGGAGTTTTTCCAAATTTCTTAAATCTTCATTTATATCCATACTCATGGACTTAAAATGAAGTTTTTGCAGTTCTTCTGCTAATTGAATTTGGTTCTCCATTTTCCCAAAAACAAAATAAATAATTGTATAAGAATTAAAGGAAATGGAATGTTCTTACCTTGGTATTGAATTGAATTTGGTTATTATTACAATTTTTTTTTTAATTTGGTTCAAAAAAAAATTTTTTTGATTGCAATTTATTTCAATTTTCTTTTATTTGCAATTTATTACCTATTTTTTATTTTTGGTACTCACTATTTTTTTTGTTTTAACACACTTTCACTTCAAGACTTTTACAACTTTTTTCTTCTTTTTTTTTTTAAATTTCACTCGCGTGTTCGTAAAACAAACTTAGGGGTCGCCAACTGTAAATTAGAAAGCGTTGGTTTCGGTTATAAAATAGTACTCAGCCCTGGTTGCCCAGAACTCCTTTATTTATAGAATTTCTTATCCTTATTCATGTATGCACCACTTGCAGAGTGCATACACATAACTTAATACTAATCTACTGTACATACTGACAATATGTACACATATCTTAAACATAAGTGTTCTCAACGGCATACACAACTATTTCTTATCTAATAGCAGTTTGGGATCATTTGTGTTCCTTTACATTGCATGCATTAAATACTACAGTCTCTAATCAATATACCTGTTCAAATATATTGAACAGGCTTATCTTCGCCAATGCTGAGGCAGTACAAAGCAAATACATAAACAAACGCATAAAGATACATACATTTGTATGAGACATGTATGCATTTATATGCAATACGTATGCACTCAAGAATTAACAAACAAACATAATTACTTAAGATAACATATTGACCTAAGATATGCATTTAGGCAATTGAATACAAATGTGCATGTGCTCTTGAAAACAACCCCATACCATGTAGCATAAACAATACCGGAAATGAACCTTTATTATGTACACTGATGATTGAAATGGGTATTTGTACATACATATTTATATTAACGACTGTATTTTTATGTGTTAGCGATAATGCACATAAATATTTGAAATATGATATCCGTTTCTATACAGATTTACAAAAATATCTCATTTACAATTGTAGCCGTTAAGAACTGTTCAGAAATCTGAACACAATCAAATCAATTCAGTTCAGCATAGACAACATTGTTTATCAATTCGAGTAACCGCCAGCGTCAACTGAGCTGATGCAACACGAACAATCTGCTCTTCGGCAATCACGATCGAGTAAACGGTATAGCTGGCTTCAGTTCCAATCGTATCCTGTCAGTGCATAGTGTTGCGACGATTTTTTGAATTTATGTGAAACTTTGGGTAAACTATAAGTAAATCTACGAGTAAATCTATGAGTACAGCAAACAACAACAATTTTTTGCTGTACTGATTTGAATCATGTGTTGCAAAAAATGTATCAGCTTTGAAAATGTGCGCATGTTACAAATTTTCGAAGAGTAAACAATGGAAATTCCATCGAGAACGTACAAACATTTGTTGTATGTATGTATGTACACGATGGAATTTCCATTATAAATAAAACATATGTATATACATACATACATGTGTATACAAACATATGTATTTGAAATAGAACAGAAGTTCTCTAGAGTAAATCAATGTTTAGGAAATGATATACAAACCGAACGCTATCGATCATTTCAATCATTGAACCATGAGTTTGCATCACTTCGGGTATTTTCTGCTGATGCGAACGTTCATAAACAAATCAGGTATAAGCTGATCGCTAGCGGTTCGCTTCGTGTACATGAATCGAAATGACAGAATCAGACAGAGTAACGGATCAGTACTTAAGTATAAACAAAAATTTATTACTCTTTGCAGTTCTCTGATACATATACATATATGTATGGTTCTATCAGCATGATTCGCTCTACATTTATAACGGAAATATAGTCTTAGAAGGCATAATATTACAATTACTATTAACACTAAAGATAGATGATCGCTATGGTTTCTTAAATATAACTCTTCCTCTTCTTCTTAATTGGCGTAGAAACCGCTTACGCGATTATAGCCGAGTTAACAACAGCGCGCCAGTCGTTTCTTCTTTTCGCTACGTGGCGCATATTGGATATTCCAAGCAAAGCCAGGTCCTTCACCACTTGGTCCTTCCAACGAAGTGGAGGTCTTCCTCTTCCTCTGCTTCCCCCGGCGGGTACTGCGTCGAATACTTTCAGAGCTGGAGTGTTTTCGTCCATCCGGACAACATGACCTAGCCAGCGTAGCCGCTGTCTTTTAATTCGCTGAACTATGTCAATGTCGTCATATATCTCGTACAGCTCATCGTTCCATCGAATGCGATATTCGTCGTGGCCAATGCACAAAGGACCATAAATCGTTCGTAGAACCTTTCTCTCGAAAACTCGTAACGTCGACTCATCGGTTGCTGTCATCGTTCAAGCCTCTGCACCATATAGCAGGCCGGGAAATATGAGCAAATTTTAAAGTTTGGCTTTTGTTCGTCGAGAGAGGACTTTACTTTTCAATTGCCTACTCAGTCCGAAGTAGTACCTGTTGGCAAGAGCAATCCTGCATTGGATTTCAAGGCTGTCATTGTTGGTGGTGTTAATACTGATTCCCAAATAGACGAAATTATCTACAACTTCAAAGTTATGACTGTCAATAGTGACGTGAGAGCCAAGTCGCTAGTGCGACGGCTGTTTGATTGATGACAGGAGATATTTCGCCTTGCCCTCGTTCACTGCCAGACCCATTTTATGTGCTTCCTTGTCCAGCCTGGAGAAAGCAGAACTAACGGCGCGGGTGTTGAGGCCGATGATATCAATATCATCGGCATACGCCAGAAGCTGTACACTCTTATAGAAGATGGTACCTTCTCTATTTAGTTCTGCAGCTCTAACTATTTTCTCCAGAAGCAGGTTGAAGAAGTCGCACGATAGGGAATCGCCTAGTCTGAAACCTCGTTTGGTATCGAACGGCTCGGAGGGGTCCTTCCCGATCCTGACGGAGCTTTTCGTGTTGCTCAACGTCAGTTTACACAGCCGTATTAGTTTTGCGGGGATACCAAATTCAGACATCGCGGCATAAAGGCAGGTCCTTTTCGTGCTGTCGAAAGTAGCTTTGAAATCGACGAAGAGGTGGTATGTATCGATTCTCCACGGGTCTTTTACAAGATTTGGCGCATGGTGAATATCTGGTCGGTTGTTGATTTGCCAGGTCTAAAGCCACACTGATAAGGTCCAATCAGTTTGTTGACGGTGGGCTTTAATCTTTCACACAATACGCTCGATAGAACCTTATATGCGATGTTGAGGAGGCTGATCCCACGGTATTTGGCGCAGATTGTGGGGTCTCCTTTTTATGGATTGGGCATAGCACACTTAAATTCCAATCGTTGGGCATGCTTTCGTCCGACCATATTCTACAAAGAAGCTGATGCATGCTCCTTATCAGTTCTTCGCCGCCGTGTTTGAATGGTCGGGCAATGAAACGTCTGCTCCATCGTCATCGATTGGGGAATCGGGTTCGCCTTCTCCTGGCGTTGTGCGTTCACTGCCATTCAGCAGGCTGGTGAAGTATTCCCTCCGTAATTTAAGTATGCTCTTTGCATCGGTCACTAGATCACCTTTGGGGGTTCTACAAGAGTATGCTCCGGTCTTGAAACCTTCTGTAAGCCGCCGCATTTTTATGTAGAATTTTCGAGCATTACCCCTGTCGGCCAGCTTATCAAGCTCTTCGTACTCACGCATTTCAGCCTCTTTCTTTTTCTGTCTGCAAAAGCGTCTCGCTTCCCTTTTCAACTCTCGGTATCTATCCCATCCCGCACGTGTTGTGGTCGATCGTAACGTTGCGAGGTAGGCAGTCTATTTTCTCTCCGCTGCGACACGGCACTCCTCGTTGTACCAGCTGTTCTTTTGAACTTTCCGAAAACCAATGGTTTCGGTTGCAGCTGTACGTAAGGAGTTTGAAATGCCGTCCCACAGTTCCCTTATACCGAGTTGTTGACGAGTGCTCTCAGAGAGCAGGAGTGCAAGCCGAGTAGAAAATCGTTCGGCTGTCTGTTGTAGTTGCAGCTTCTCGACGTCGAACCTTCCTTGTGTTTGTTAGCGTGCGTTTTTTGCTGCACAGAGGCGGGTGCGAATCTTGGCAGCAACAAGATAGTGGTCCGAGTCGATGTTAGGACCTCGGAGCGCACGCACATCTAAAACACTGGAGACGTGTCTTCCGTCTATCACAACATGATCGATCTGGTTGGTAGTTTTTTCGATACGGATACAGCCATGTAGCTTGATGAATCTTCTTATGCTGGAATCTTGTACTACAGATAACCATATTTCGGGCCCCGGCGAAGTCAATCAGCCTCATGTTTCGTCGTGGAGGCTGAACTTACCGACCGTAGTGCCAAAGATACCTTCTTTGCCCACCCTGGCGTTAAAGTCGCCAAGCACGATTTTGACATTGTGGCGGGGGCAGCGCTCATAGGTGTGTGCATGGTTTAAATATTTGAAAAATGGCTCATTTCTCAAACCTATGCTATATCTACTAAACATAGTGAACACATTTGAAGCAAAAATGTAAAATTGTACAAAATTTTTATAAATTCAAGTTTCCCATCAAATGTGTGTTATTTTGGTGTGTACTGTTTTATACCTATTTGAAAATCTGATCAATCATACTACAACTACATCAACGTCCCATATAACACTTTTTTTAAGTTTCGCTTCTTCTGTCTTGGCGTAGACACCGATTACGTGGTTATTGCCGAGCTTTCAACAGCGCGCCAGTCGTTATTTCTTTTCATTGTTAAGCGCTAATTGGAAATTCCAAGTGTAGCCAAATCCTCCTTCACCTGGCCTTTCGAACGGAGTGGAGGTCTTCCTCTTTCTCTGCTTCCCCAGCGGGTACTGCGTCAAATACTCTCAAAGCTGGGGTGTTTTTATCCACTCGGTCGACATAACCTAGCCAGCGTAGCCGCTATATCTTGATTCGCTGAACTATGTTAATGTAGTCGTATATCTCGTACAGCTCATCGTTTCATCGATTGTGGTATTCGTCGTTGTCCATGCCTCTGCACCATATAGAAGGACGGCAGTAATGAGGGACTTATAGATATTGATCTCTGTTCGTACAGAAAGGACTTTACTTCTCTATTGCCTACTTAATCCAAAGTAGCGCATGTTGGCACGACTTATTCTGCGTTGGATTTCGAGGCTGACATTGTTGGAGGTGTTGATGCTGGTTCCAAAATAGACGAAATTATGTACGACTTCAAAGTTATGACTGTCAACAGTGACGTGGGAGCCTAGCCGCGAGTGCGACGACTGTTTGTTTGATGACAGGCGATATTTCGTCTTGCCTTCGTTCACTACTAGACCCATTTGCTTCGCTTCTTTATCCAATCTGGAGAATGCAGAACTTGAGGTCAATAATATCAATATCATCGGCATACGCCAGTAGCTGTACACTTTGATAAAAGATTGTACCTTCTCCTTTCAGATCTGCAGATCGAATTTAATAAAAATATCTCGGGAGGCAAAATTAAATATCTGGGCTGTAAGGCGGCTGCGAAAGCGTTGGGGCCTTGGTTAGGTAGCTGTACACAAGAAAAGCGGTGTGAGCCGGGGTCTTGTCGTGGGGCAACTTCCAATCGGCTGCGATTTCTTGCCGGACCCGATTGACCCTCATTTGAGTCTCTTGAGGACTTCCACGTAAAACTTGGTGTTGACGGTTTGTCCAGGAGGAACAAATTCATGGTGGATGATGCCTTTGATGTCTAAATAGACAATGAGCATCGTTTCACGGTCTTCATCAGCGACCTCTTCCCGGGCCTCCAAATAAGCCTTGTGCCACCGAAACACACCACTTCTTGCTAAAGCAACATCTGGGTAAGCCTGTGGGTTCAGATCAAACGACTCTGTAGCAGATTTACCGAGTTTCATACAGAATTTAATCGCGTACCTCTGTCCGCGTTCCGCGAAAATGTTTGTCATGACTCTCCAGGTGGTCGGAGACAACAGACTAGCCGTTCGTTCGTTAGCTAGGAACGCCCTCTACAGAATCCAGTCGATGCGCGCACGCTCCGAAGTACAGTCGCGGCGCACGAAAATCTGTCATTTTACTTTCCGGACAAACCCTGTATATAGTAATAAGTATAGTATATCTTTGTTTGCATAAATCTGAATTTTTCCTTTAAAGTTAGGCTTATAAATAAATACTAAAGGACTTCGTCCTCTCGTGGCTGTGGCTAAGGCATATATTAATTATAAACTATTGAATGTAGTAACATCGTTATTTCTTGGGTAATAATCGACAGGGTTAAAATCTGAACGTTACTGCCAAATTTTATTTGAATTTCATTTGTATTTCTTGGGTAATAATCCTGAGGGTTAAAATTTGAACGTTACTGCCAAATTTGAAAATGATTGATGAGTAATGTTAGAAATTGTTAATTTTGAGATAATTGAAAGATAATACATTATTCTTCATTTTTAACAATAATATTTATAGTTTTTAATTATAAATATTCTTAAATTCAATTTAATTTAGTTCAATTCGTATCGTGCATTCTAACCTGGCACGAGGATAATTTTTTCGTTAAATTTCCAAGTCAAAAAAGTTGTATTTGGTTGCTGTTCTATTCTATCATTCCTAATATCTAGCAATATTATTATGGCTCAGTTTGCAATTGTTTGTTAGGACAATTGAAGTGTTTTTTTGAACACTGTAGTTTTTCGATATTTTTTATGTGAGATATTGCATTTTGTTTATTATGAATGCAGCTCTCGTTCATTGTCGTTGAAGAAGTATGCTATATCGGTCCCCTGGTTCTAAGCTACCTCCCACCAAATATCAGCCAAATCGTTTAAGCCGTTCTTGTGTTATAAATAGTGTAACTAACAAGGCTTTCTCTGCTGTGCTAAGGTATACATTAACAATTAACTATTTAATACACTATAATTATATTTAAGAATACAAACGAAAACGTTATTCCCGCTGTAAGAGTAACCCCTTGGATTATTTCCAAATTTGAAAATAGTTGATACTAATTTTCCTCGATTTGTTATTAAGCACAAATAAAAATAAAGTAGGGGTAGTAGAAAAAGCCTTTTCGTATTTCTAATCAAACTTTTTTTAATATTTATACTAATAAATAGACTAGAGACATTATTCCATCTGTGTAAATCGAAATTTCGAAACTTCCAGAACGGAAGCGAGCGAACCATTTGTTGTGCTACACGAACTGATACAGCATTGTATCCGTAAATTTCACAAATTTCATTGGTAGCTTGCGTGGCATTCTTCCCTTTTTTATACAAAACTTTCAAAATATAGTGAATTTCTTCATTATTTTCACTCATTTTTTTAACAGCTGTAGCTTTTTTTCAACTTCTCCGAATTTAATTTCTTTTTTTTGGTTTAATGAAGCTTAAAATTTCACCTTTCCAACACTATATGGCACAATGTGGTTGGTATCACTGGAGATATATCGAATTACCACATTTTTTTTATTTTATTAATTTTATATTTAACTTGTAAGAAATTATTATTTTTTAAAGTTGTTAGTTATTAATACTTGTGCGATAATGATTGATTGATTGATTAATATGAGGAATGCACTGCGACCTTTGGTCTATTGTGCCCTCTCCTAACTTACATAGACTCACCTAGCCCCAGCGCATCGATGAAGTTCAGTAGCCTTCTGGGCGCTAGTGAGGCTATGCTATCCCTGTCCGGAAGCACTGCTCCGAGGGCCTTAGTCCTGCGTCTACAGACTGCTGCGCAGTCAATCAGCAGGTGCTCCGGGGTTTCAGGCTCCAGGTCGCAGAACCGGCAGTTAATGCAAGAGGATAGGCCCATGTTATACAGGTGCCTATTCAGCTTACAGTGGCCGGTATACCATGCGACCAGCAGCCTGAGTTTGTTCCTGGGAAGGTTTATTATAACCTTGAACCTGCTTAGATTGTATCCTCCCATTAGCAGTTTGGCATGTCTCATACCACGCGTTTGCCGCCAATGCTCCTCTCTGCCCACTCCTTCTTCCCTGCGAAGTAGCTCCTTTATGGTGTGTGGACCTACCCCAATAAAGGGTTCCGGTCCCACCATCTTGGTGGAGGCTGCGGCGCGGGCTAGCTCATCCGCCAGTTCATTGCCGGCTATACCTCTGTGACCGGGCACCCAGATTAGGTGTACCTGGTTACGTTCTGCAAGGCTATTCAGCCTCTCCCTGCACTCCTGCACTAATAGCGATTTGATTTCGTAGGAAGTGATCGCTTTTAGCGCCGCTTGGCTATCACTGAGAATGGCTATTCTCTCATTGCGATAGTTGCGGTGGAGGTTTATTTCTATACACCGACTTATGGCATAAACTTCTGCCTGGAAAATGCTCGGGAACTCTCCCATGGGTATGGAGAGCTTAGTGCGTGGGCCAGCAATACCCGCACCGATCCCCTCCGACATTTTTGATCCGTCGGTGTACCACCTTAGCGTACTATTCCTCAGCATCAGTTCGAGGTTGGACTCATTCCACTCATCCTTGCTGCCGAGGGTGACCTTAAACTTTCTCTTAAAGTTAACTATTTTGGTAGTGCTGTCCCTCGGGAGGAGGGCTGATGGTACATCGCCACTTATCTTTTCCATCCTCTGGGACGAGATTACTCTACCTTTGCCCCACCCCTCTGCCGTTAATTGCAGAATTGTGTGCTTGGCTACCTGACCGATAACCAAGTGAAGCGGAGTAAGCTCCGTCAGAGCCTCCAGTGCTGCCGTTGGACAGGTGCGCATTGCGCCCGTCATGCAGACACAGGCTAGCCGTTGCAGCTTCGATAGCTTGGTCCTAACCGAAGTCTGCGACGCTATTGAGGCCCAGGCTACCGCCCCATATGTGATTATAGGTCGCACTATCATGGTGTACAACCACCTGAGGATCCTTGGCTTACAGCCCCAGGATTTGCCCGCCAGCCGGTTGCACACCATTAAAGCTTTTGTTGCCTTGACCAGGGTCAGGTTTACATGCTGATTCCACCGCAACGAAGAGTCCAGCATTAACCCTAGGTATTTGACACTTCTGGTCATTCCTATCTCTCTGCCCCCAAGTGTAAGGTTCCTGAGACCGGGTAGGGACCTGCGTCTCGTAAACGGGACTACGGTCGTCTTAGAGGGATTGATGTTTAATTCAACCTCTTTACACCACATCTTCGCCAGGTTTAGACCTCTTTGTATTAGGTCACAGAGAGTGTCTTCGTATTTGCCTCTTGCTATAATTACAATGTCGTCCGCATACCCTTGGCAGCGGATCCCATTGTTTGTTAGCAGTACTAACAGGTCGTCTACAACTAGACTCCATAGCAGGGGTGATAACACACCTCCCTGTGGGCAGCCTCTTGTTGTGCCAAGACGAATCCTTTTGTCACCTACTGTGGTCTCAGCAACTCTGGTACGCAACACAGATTCAATCCATCTGCGCACCGGTGCTGCCACATTCCTTTTCTCCAATGCCTTGGCTACACTTTTATGAGATGTGTTGTCAAAGGCACCTTCGATGTCCAAGAACGCGCAAAGCATCACCTCTCCATGCTCCAGTGAACTCTCTATTTCAGAGGTTATCTGGTACAGAGCAGTGTTAGTGGATCTACCCGCTCTGTAGGCGTGCTGAGCCGCATGCAGGGGTGCTCTCTTCAGCGCTGTTGACCTTATTTCATTGTCCACGATCTTCTCCATGGTTTTTAGTAGGAAAGACGTTAGACTGATTGGCCTGAAGGATTTCGCCAATGAGTAGTCCTTCCTACCCACCTTGGGTATAAAGATCACCTTCGCTGTCCTCCATACTTCAGGGATGTACGCCAGTGCGAGGCTTTCCCTCAGCAGCCGAATCAGGTGAGGCAGTAAATGCTGCTCCCCCTGTTGTAACAGCGCTGGAAAAATACCATCCACTCCCGGAGACTTGAATCTCTCAAACGAGGCCATTGCCCACCGGATCGAGTCCGCCGTAAAAAGCCGTTTGGCGGTACTCCAATCCTCGCGGGTTGGCCTGTGCTCGATCGCAGGGAGACACTGGTCTTCCCGAACCGTCTCCGGGAAGTGCGCCCGCAGGAGCTCCGTCGCTCTGTCCTCTGCGCTGGTCGTGAATGTCCCATCACCTCTTTTGATTGCTACTACTGCGTCGTTGGTGCCTTTCGCCAGAGCTTTATGCAGCCGGGCTGCCTCTGGCGTTGAGGTAACGTTCTCGCAGAATCTCCTGAAGCTAGCCTGCTTTGCAGACCTGATCTCCTTATTGTATAAAGTGAGATAGCTCCTATATTCCTCCCAGACCCCCGTACGCTTCGCTTTGTTGAATAGTCTGCGTACTTTTTTACGGAGGTCTGATAGTTTCCTGGACCACCAGGGACTGTTTCGCCTTTCTGTGGTCACTTGTAGGGGGCAGCTGCCATGATAAGCGTTAATGACAGACTCGTTTAGCTTAGATAGCCTAAACTCCAAGCCCGGGCCTGACACGCTGTTATCGGTCTGCTCCCCCCTGCCCAATTCCTCACCTAGTGTAACCCTGAAGGCGTCCCAGTCCGCCTTCCGAGGGTTGCGTCTTGGGAGGAGTTTTCTGACCTCTGCCTTTAGCGTGAACCTCAAAATCCTGTGGTCTGACATGGAGGGCTCCGTAGAGACCCTCCATTGCGAGACCAATCCATTTGCAGGCTCATTACTCAAGGTGAGGTCCAACACCTCCCTCCTGTTAATGGTTACGAAAGTGGGTTCACACCCTACATTTTCAATCTCTAAATTGCTTCCTAAAACATATTCTAATAGGGACTCACCTCTCGCGTTGCAGTCATTGCTGCCCCATTCTGTGTGGTGAGCGTTAGCATCGCAGCCGATGACGAGGGGGAGCTTGTGCCGTTTGCAGTGCTCTACCAGCCTTTCCACCGCCTCCGGGGGCGCCGTTGCTGTCTCTCCCGGAAAGTATGCTGAGGCCAGGACGAAGTCTTTGCCTTCAGTATCCCTGGCCTGTACCGCCACCAAGTCCTGTGTCAGAAACTCTGAAATGCAAAAGAAATCAATATTGCTTCTGACAACTATACACGTCCTAGGCCTCTCGCTGGAGAGGTCCCAGATTACCTTATTTGCCTCCGTCTTGAGGCCCTTTATCTCTCCCTTATATATCCAAGGCTCTTGGATCAGCAGTGCGCCCAGTTTCTCCGCAGTGAACCTGCTTGCAATGACAGCCGAGGCTGCCGCCGCATGATGCAGGTTCACTTGGGCAATTTCTATGACGCCGACCATCATAGAGTGGGCTCGAGGAGGGAGAGATCCTCTACCCCGCCGTCAATCGCACTGCTGCCCATTGGGCCTCCTAGTCCGTCTAGGAGCTCCTGCGTTGAGGGTAGCTCCGTGCTCCGGTCGTCCGCGGGGACGTCAGTGGTCGTTGCTGGCCCTGCCTGTCCGGACTTGCTCCCGCAGTGCTGCTCCGACGACTCGTCCACCTCCATTTTTGTTTCCTCCGGGGCGGACTCAGGCACTGCCTGATTGTCGACGCCCTTGTCCTGAAGAGTCTCAGGCGCTTTAGCTTCCTTGCTCACGGTGTCAGCAGGCTTGTAGGGCCGCATGACGACCGTGCTATACCTGTAAAACAGGCGGAAGCTCGCGGCCCGGACATACTTGTATGACTCATCGTTGATGTAGAGGTGCAACCTCCATCCCTCGATGTCACCTAGCTTCTCCTTCTTGCTGCTTGCAACACACCAGGACGAGATACTGAGTCCCCGGTTCTGGTTCCTCACCAGGTTTAGGGCGTGCTCGTATGTCCTGTCCCCGCGGAGGAACATCGTCATGCTGTGCATGATTGGCACATCCTCCTCCCTCTTCACGCAGAGGACAGGGCCCGTCCAGCCTTCCAACTTTGGAGCATGCTCCCTCAGCCAGTCGGCGGACGACTCGTCCAGGCAGTCTACCTGCATCATGCCTCCCCTGAAATCGATGCCTAGGAAGGACGCCGTGTATTCCTCTCCTTTGGACGCCTCGTCTATCAGGATGTCTTGAAGCACGGTGAGCTCCTCCGGTTTCAGCGACTCCGCCGGGTATTTGAAAGGCAGGACAGCCATGCGGACGCCTCTGACAGCATCCGCATACCCGCGCCGCCCTTCCTCCACCCGGTGAGGAGCCGGTCCAGATGGTTGGCCCCCGGCTGCCTTTGTATCCGTGCCTCGCACCCTTTTGGATCGGGGGGGCTCCTGCGGCGTGATTTGGCCGCTCTTTCTTTTTCCGGCTTGAGCGAACGTGCCCGCGGGCATTGCCCTGCTGTCGCCTCGCCTTACGGTCCGAGCTGTGCTGACCTGGCCGCGGTTGCTGATACCGCTGCCTTGCGCGCGAGCTGGCACGTTGCTGTTGTTGCCTTTTGCCGGAGACGCGTCGTTCTTTTGGCCCTTGCTCCTCGCTAGAGCCTCCGCTGCCTCCGGGGATTTCCCTTCACGGAGGTGCCGTAGGTACCACTTCATGGTGGACCCACTCATGCCTTTCCTGTGAGGGTCATCGCACCCGCCGGGTTGGCCACCTTCAGGAGGGGCGTTGCCCACCTCTTCTGCGCCTTCTCCTCCTTCTCCCTCTTGCGGCGTCAGGCTCTGCCTGATGGGGCCCGCTCAAGGCAGACCCACTACACCTGTCGGTGGGGGTCTTGGTGTCCTTAGTTGGTAATGCAGGGGCACCAGGCGTTGCCACCAGTTGCGCTCCGCTGCAGGAGGGCACGTCATCCTCATCCTCCCTGGCGTGCTCCTCAAACAGCGAACGCTCCTCTGGCGAAAGAGCGTCGAGGAAGCTAAACTTCCGCCTAGCCCCTCGACCCCCCGCACCTTCCGCTGCCTCGAACTCCTTCTTCGTATCAGCTGTCGTAGTCCTTCGTCGTTGCCCTTGTCCGTCATCAGGTTTAGTGCTTGTGTTTGTTTTGTTGTTGTTGCTCATTCTGATTTTCGACCCTTAGCTCAAACAGGGTGAGCTGTCGGGTCTATGTACTATAAGGGGAACTAAGAGGTCCGCCACGCCAGAGCCCCTTGACGCGGTAAGGCCCCCGTTACTTCCCAATTCGGCCCGGTGTTGGGAAGGCTCCGTTATAATACAGCCACATTAACCTCCCGGCTGCAAAGTTCCAATGGGCACGGGAGTCGCATAACACCCTGGATTAGGAGGTGGTAGCTCTTGGTTGACGCACGCATGCGGCATCCGACATCCCGCGTGGTCCGTGCTTAACAGCACCAACCGCACAGGATTGGGGGGCGCCGGTATGCCTTGCGCCTAAGCCCCTGCACCGCGGCAAGGTGCCTACCAAACGCAGAGGATGTAGACCGTTTATTGAGCCAGTTATAACCCAAACAATTAATTTTGACTTTCAGGACTATACGCTCACTTACCCAATTTTTTTTCGTGATGCACTGTGTGTATTTGGTTACAGTTCTATTCTATCATTGTCAATATACAAGGTGCCTTCCAAAGTAAACAGGACTTTAAACAAAAACTCAGAACAAATGGTTTTTTCGGCAAAATCAATTTATTTTATGCAAAATAGTCTTCTTCTGCATCAATACAGCGTTTTGCACGGTCCAAAAGCATGTCGAACGAGTGTTTTAGCTCGTTTGCCGGTATGGCCGCCAGTATGCCGGTCTAATGTGATATTTGGTCAAATAATCGGTCGTCGAATCGAATGTTGGATTCTGAGCAATTTTTGGTCGTCAGTCAATTTGTGCGGAGCAAACCGTGCACACACCGTTCGGTCAAAAATAAATTGATGTTTTGAAGATGTTCAATTCCATTTCCATGAATTTCAATGATGATTTCGGCTCATTTTTGATGAATTCACGCACAGTTTCGATGGAATTTCCGGTGATCACGGATTTTGATTGGCCCACATGTTGACCGTCATTTATGTTCTCACGACCTCTTTGAAAACTGTGAAACCACTCGAGCACTCTGCTACGGGATAGCTATCGCCATAACTTGTTTCATTAATGGAAACGTTTTACCAATTTTAAAGCAAAATTTTATTTATTTATTTATTTATTAACAACAGTTTACACAGCAATAAATTACAGCATAAACTTTAAAATGACACTAAGTTTTGTTGCTTAAGTTGGTAGTACTAGTAAATAATTACGATATTTTAACTATGATATCTTAAACTACGCTAAATTAGGTTAAGGATGTTTTTATCTTTAAGGAAATTGTAAATATACATAATGTTGTCATGACTGGGTGAAGATAGTGCCTCCATTGTGGAATTGTTACCAGAGCACTCAGTCGGCCTTGTGTTCGGACATTGCGAAATTAGGTACCTAACTGTATTTGGGCCATTGCATAGCGGGCAGCAAGATGGGTCGCTCCTTGTTAGAAGATGAGAGTGGCTAAATATAGTATGGCCAAGCCTTAGGCGTATGTACGGCTTCAGGATGTTGCTTGCCGTGTTTGCAGGGTAAGTTGGAGTGATTCTCCTTGCGTTTATTCCAATGTAGTGATGGTTTTGCGATACCCAGTCCGAGAATTCCAGATTTTTTCTTCTTATCTTAATATGCCTGTACAAATCGCCCTTGCTTAAAAAGTCGAGCATTAGGGTAGGGGATCTGCTAACTTCTTTTGCGACAGTATTAGCTCGTTCGTTTCCTGAGATTCCCACATGGCCTGGGATCCATATGAGCTTGATTTTGTTTCCAGCCGCGATGAGGGAGTTTTTAGCAGT
>NW_026089624.1:1569087-1647041 GCF_024586455.1 Bactrocera neohumeralis
CAAAACAGAATAATCATATCTTCAAGCCTGGACCTTAACCAGATGCCCCCAGCGAATATTGATCTTAAGGAGATCAAAGATCTTTCCAATGATCAAAATACTTACATCAATTTTAACAACCTCCCCTATTTTTGATAGGCTCTCGGGACGATCGCTTTTAAGAGGGGAAGTGTTAACATGGCAAATGTTAACAATTACTAAATAAGTAATAACACATAATCAGCAATAATTAGCAAATCATAGCGGAAATGCATCTTTAATTGCACAACATTTCCCACAGTAAAAGCCAGACGCTTTCATCAGCACAAAAGCTCATTTTTCGGCGTGAAGCGGAAATCCAACACGCGCAACCGAAATAAGCCAATTCGGAGAATCGGCAACAAAGTCAGCAGTTGGCCGGTGCAACGTAGCTTAGGTTTTAAGTAAATTAATTCTTAAGTTTAGTCTTAGTCTTAGCTCTGTAATGAAACGAGCAATAAATAAAAATTTTTTTTAAAAAGAAATTACATCAAATTTCTTAACTTATATATATTGTGGCAGTAATAAAACACCACATTTAATATTTAAATGATTATTTATTAAGATAACTCAAAAGACTTCTTCACTTGTTGGCGTCTGTACAAGAAGTGACGCTTCTTAAAACTAAAAGCTTAGAATTCAGTTGAAACTGTAAATTTCCAAGAAGAATATAAAGAGAATGAAATAATACAATAACTGACAAACAGTGCTGCCAGATGTGATACGTCTTGTCTGTGTGCCCACAATATCATATATAGTATTTACTAAGCGAGCCTATAGACAGCGTTCGGAAAGCACTTGGGGGAAATATAGAAGTGGCTAGGCAGCAATATGGGCCTGCAAAGGACAAGCTTTCTCATCATGCTTCAAAGAAGTCCATGACGGCTTTACATGGGCGAAGATACAAGGTATATATTTTGTAAGCTGCTATGCTCGCCCTAGCGCAACAATTAGCGAATTTGAAGATTTTCTCCTGGAGCTGTCTCTAGAGACCAAAAACAAATCGCCAATAATAATAGCGGGCGATTTTAACGCATGGTCTACTGCTTGGGGGAGCAGAGTTACAAATCACCGTGGTCGCCTCATTCTAGAATTTTTGAGTCAAACAAACCTCACGATTTTAAACAATGGCACAAAAAATGCGTTTCAAAAGGGGAGTAAAGGTTCTATAATAGACCTAATTTTTGCTTATGACACGCTTAGCAGACATATTAAGTGGAAGGTGTCAGATATTAACACAAATAGCGACCATATGGCAATAATCGCTGAAGTTTCGTTCTCCCAAGAAAGGGAACTGTTTCTGACGTTTTTGAGAGCATCTGGAGTGCGGCAAAGGCACTAGACGAAGACGCCACCCACTTAGTATCCGCTGTGCAGAAGGAACTAGATGCAGCATGTGACGCAACTATGCGCAGGACGAAATACAATAACAACCGAAAGCCGGTATACTGGTGGAGCGACGAAATTGCCAAGCGAAGGAAGCTCTGTCACTCAGCTAGACGTCGCGTACAGTGAAACCAGGGAGGGGAAAACGAAATCCGTCTCAGAGAAGCATTTAAATGCCAACAAAAGCTTTTGAAATCAGCAATTATCCGTAGTAAGAGATCCTGTTTCGAAAAGCTCTGTGAAGAAGCGAACATAGGCTCCTGCGGAACGGCATTCAAAATTTGTATGTCGAACTTCAAAAATAAGTCGCAGCAACCTAAGAACGCATCATTTATAAAAAATGTTGTCGAAACGTTATTCCCGACACATGCCTCCATTTCCTATATCAATCGAAACGAAGCTACGGAGCCACCCCTATTAGTCACAGAAGACGAACTATTGACTATTGCGAAAAAAATTAAGAACTCTAAAGCACATGAAATAGATGGTATACCAAAGAGAGCCCTTAAAGAAGCCATAACTCTTAGACCTAGTTTATTTGTTAACATGTACAATGCGAGTATATTAAAAGAGGGGTTCCAAAAGCCAAAAAAGACACCAGAAGAACCCTCATCATATCGACCTCTTTGCATGCTCGACACGATTGGGAAAGTGTACGAAAGCATTGTAAGAAACCACTTGGAGCTAGCAATCCAAAAAGCCGCCGGACTATCAGGGAGACAATACGGCTTTATAAAACAGAGGTCCACTATTGACGCACTAAAAGAAGTAGTTGATACTGCGAAATGTGCAATAAGTGGGAAAAGATGAAAAGGTGGTACAAAAAAATACTGCGCACTAATAACCCTGAATGTGAAGAATGCGTTCAATTCCGCAAAGTGGGCAAATATAATAAAAGCTCTACACGATAAACATGCTCCCCAATATATGGTAAATATTATAATGAGTTACTTTCAAAATAGGAGATTGCTATTCGATACGGACGAGGGCACTCAGAGCTACACTATATCCAGTGAAGTACCGCAAGGATCGGTTTTAGGTCCGTTCCTATGGAACCTGATGTATGTCGGGGTCTTAAGAATTCCGCAAGAAAAAAATGTCAAAACAGTCGCATATGCGGATGACCTCATAGTGGTAGCAGTAGCTAAACATCTGGATGACCTCCGGATAAAATGCAAAAACAGCATAAATAGTTTACTCCGATGGTTTGCTCTCAAAGTATAGAGCTGGCTGAGTATAAAACAGAAGTCTTGCTCATAAGCTCTTGGAAAATGGAAGAAAATATATCACTCACCATTGGAGAATGTCAGATTATTTCACAACAACAGTTGAAGTACCTCTGTGTGATAATGGACTCAAAGCTCAAATTCAAGAAACACTTGGAAAATACGGCATGTAAAGCTAATAAAATCTATAATGCTTTATCTATAATGATGGCAAATAAAGGTTGTGTGCGTTCCAGCCAACGATGTTTAATAGCTAAGGTAATGCGTTCAGTTATACTGTATGCGGCTCCAATATGGATACAGGCGCTAGACGTAAAATCATATGCTAGAAAAATCAACGCAGTACTAAGGCTTTCTGCAATTCGCGTGATAAGTGCTCTCCGAACCGTATCAAATGACGCTGCTGAGGTATTAGCCAGTATGGATGCGTCTACCGCAGCAAAAAGAGAGGAGAGAATGGAAAGCATCACAATGTGGCAGCAGCGGTGGCAAACTTCAACCATAGGACGGTGGAACCGCAGACTGAATCCGGACATACAATCGTGGATAGGTAGACAACATGGGGACCTGGATTTCCACCTTATCCAAGTACTCAGTGGGCATGGTTGCTTCAGAAGCTACCTATTCAAATATCGTCATGACTTTAGCCATACTGTCCGACGTGTACAGAGTGTTTAGAAGACTCTGAACACGTGTTCTTTTATTGCCCTCGGTTCACAAGTGTAAGGGAAAAGCTGAAAACCACCCTTGGAGGTAGTATCGCGGTGGAAAATTTGACTGCACTTATGTGTGTGTTCTCTGTAAAATGGAAAACTGTCAGTGAAGCGGCAGTACTAATTATGACAAGACTGAGACTGTTACAACAGATTAGGCATCAGTCAGTCCTTGCAATAGATGAGACTTAAATGTCTTCTTCTCTCCCATGAAGTAATATAGTCCCGCACTCCGGCTTTCGATGCTTCCTTCTTCTATAAAAAAACAAAAAAAAAAATTTTTATTTAAGATAGATATATAAGCAATGAAATATCAAAATAAAATTAGAATGAATAAATTTTCAGCTCATATAAATCTCTATTTTTCCCCAACCAGCGGTAAGAAGTTAAAGATATGTACTTATTTGAGTTTATAACAGCTAGTAAATGCAAAGGTTAAAAATATAGTACATGTGTGAAATTCAATACAAATCGCAAGAGTACGCATTTGAAATAATTAAATTTTTGAATTTTAAATGCAAATATCTCAAAAACAATAAGGCGTGGGCAACTATAAATACAATACAATTCTCACAACAGCTGGTTCTATGTTACCAGAATTGATCCGGATTTTATACGGTAAGTTTTAGTATAGGATTGTCGTCACTGGAACTGCGACAAACTCGGATTTGTCAATTTAACTTCAAGCGACTCCAGAGCAAGATCGAGTTGATAGTTGTATTTATGAGCATGGAAGGCGTATTTATAACCGCGATGGAAGAAACCAAGTTCAACAGCCACTCAGATCCTCTGAGTTGTGCAAGTTTCAACGTAATACGTAATGGTGGAGGAGTGGCCTTCATACTGCATAACACCGTGCAATATCGTCTTATCGATGGCGACATCGACCGCGGGGATACTCAGCGTGCAAGATGATGTCGAGCTCGAAATATTATATATACATATATAGTATATTACCCCAGTTACATGTTGCCTTTCAGGATATCACCCGAACATAGGTGCGTTGCTTCGTGGTGAAAATCGATTCGTACTAGGCTTCATCAACGTGCACCATGACCTTTGGAATTCCTTCCTGTCTTACGATCGTAGGGGGTTGAGGCTGGCAGGACAGATAGATTATTTAACACTCTGTACAATGACTGACGAAGCTCCTACCAGAATTACATGTAGGTACCTGTAACATCTAGCCCACCATTACTAGTGGTGGTCTGACAAATAGCATAACCTCTCGTATCTGACTATCTGCGCATAATTATCTCGATCGAGAAATCTCCGGTCTTTTTTTGTGTGGACAATCGCACCTTCCTTTACTTTAGCAAAGCTAGCTGGGTTGGCTTCACAGAATTTACCGAGAGTACCTTCACTGTTTTACCCATTCCTACTGACGTAATCGTTGGCGAACGTCGATTCCGCAAGGTGATCGCAGCACCTACCGCTCGAGAAGAATTAAGCAAGGGGTTCTGCAGGATGGTGTTTTCTACCCCTTCTTGGTTATTGTCTTTGGTCCGACCCCGTCGAAACAGCACGTTTTGTGGGCCTACCGTTGAATGACGTCGGCGACAATTTATTTAATCTTTACCATCCTAACCGGGATTATATACTCGTTTCAACAATAACAACAGTTACGCTAGAGGACGCTTGCTGCAATTAGTATATTTATGACTACACATCACATGGACAATATTCTTTTCTTGTTGGCAGCCGTGTGCGCTTCGAAATTAAATAAACTTTCATAATCACACAATAACCACCACAATTTTTTCAATCCCGTTTGCATATTAATTAAAAATTATTGTTATTTTAGATTTCCTAAATTTGAATTTTAATTCGAATGTTAATTCAATTATTTTCGTAATGCATTATTTGCAACCTGGTTACATGGAGAAAAATGACTTCTGGTTTGAGTCACAAATCGTTATATCATCGGTACTGGGGCTAGACTGAAGCCTAGAGTGATTTCGTGCTTATCCTGGGCCAAATTATATTACGCAAAAGAAAACATTGCGATTTTATTTCAATATATTGCAGCTAGGGAAGGGTCTGGATTGATTGCGTTTAACTTTGGCGCAAGGATGCTTGAGAACATTTTAATTCACAATGATATTATTAATTTACATTGACTTTGACTGCTTAAATGTAGTATATGGGTACTAGGGTATTTCATTGAACAAATTTAAATAATTTTTGGCACCAATATAGAATATGCTTTTTACGGTATTTGCGTTAGCATATTCAATATAAATGTTGGTGCTTGTTGTATATAGAGTGGTGAAATTTAAAATAGTGTTAAATGGAAAATAGATGTAGTTGTAGTACGATTCCGCGCATTTCCAAATAAGTTTAAAACAGTACACACCAAAATAACATACATATGGGGGAAACGTGACTTTCATCCGAATTAATACAATTTTACATATTTGGTAGGAGACTGGAAAAAAATGTGTTCACTATGTTTAGTGGATAGCACATAAAGGGGCAAACCTATTGCTCGTACACTTAGTCCGACGGTGTAGAATATTATGTCGTAGAAACAACTAAATGTTTCCACAAATCATCAAACCCCAGATTTTACTGTTTCGGAAGGCAATTTAAAATATTTTATATGGAAATCTTTCGTAGATGAATGATTTCTACGGTAGTTGATTTCCGAAACAGAAAAATAAAATGTAGTTGCAGATGCACTGTCTAGGTAAAATACAAAATGAGACAATTCACTGCGAAGAGTCACACAAATGCAGGAATCAACCACACTGTAAGAATATTACTACATTTTTTCCCAAAAATCGAAAAAGTAATGCACTTGTGCCACATTTGCTCCCCACGGAGAAGTACAAGATGTGTTTCAAAGTAAACACGACTTTAAACAAAAACACAGAACAAATAGTTTTTCGGCAAATTCAATTTATTTTATGCAAAATATTCTTCATCTGCTTCACTACAGCGTTTTGCACGGTCCAAAAGCATGTCGAACGAGTGTTTTAGCTCGTTTGCCGGTATGGCCGCCACTATGCCGGCGCAAGACCTTTGAATGGCTTCTACGTCAACATAACGCTTTCCTTTCGTGGGCAAATGCATTTTTCCGAAAAGGAAGAAGTCGCACGGTGCCATATCAGGTAAATACGGGGAGTGGTTAATGGTTAAAATGTGATTTTTGGTCAAATAATCGGTTAATGATGTCCTTCGAATATTGGATTCTGAGCAATTTTTGGTCGTCAGTCAATTTGTGCGGAACAAACTGTGCACACACCTTTCGTAAGCCCAAATATTCGATAAATCGATGTTTTGAAGACACTCAATTCTATTTCGATCAAATTTCTGGTAATCTCGGATTTTGATATGTGGGCCAATCAAAATCTCATGATCATCATTTATGTCCTCGCGACCACTTTGAAAACGTTAAAACCACTCGTGCACTCTGCTACGGGTTAGGCACTCATCGCCATAAACTTCTTTCATTAATTGAAACGTTTCGGTTAGAGTTTTACCAATTTTAAAACAAAATTTTATGTTGGCTCTTTGTTCGAAGCTCATTTTCGCACCGATAACACAAACATACTGACACTTAAAACGCAATAACTTCAGTTCCAATTTATGAAATGTCATGAAATTTTCACCGGATAATCGATAAAGATAGCAAATTCTATCACACCAGTCGACATATATAGATGGCACCACCAGGGGGCGCTAGATTCAAAAAGTCCTGTTTACTTTGGAATATACCTTATATGATCTCCACATAAAAGGGCAACTCACAGCTCAAAAAACCTTGTCAACATATTACCCATATTAAATAATATTTGTCTACAGGACTAAAAGACTTTCCAACTTACATCCACGAATCCTTAAAGTTTGTGATTGTAGTAGTATATATCATACCTCAGGTTCTAAAGCTACTCAACATGATTTTCGATACAAAGTTGTAAATTGTGGCAATGAAAAATCATTGGATTCCCACAATGTCAAAGCTAAATTTTAAACCAGTAAATTAGGATTAGGTATATACATTTTATTATCGGTATCGACGGTTCTGATTATTTCAACACAGTCCACATTCCGTTGATTGACGGAAACTCTATTTTGGAAGAGCTTCAAATATTTTACCAATTTCATCATATTTGAATACTTAAGAGACGAGACGGCTAATGCTTTAGAGCGCTTACCACAAAATTATATGGGGAAGTTCAGAAATCGTATAAGAGGGATAATACAAACGGCAAATTTTCACCACAGACAGAAGATAAGTTTCAAGGCATTAGAAATGCTAAAGAATATTACTAAGACTCCTGATGACTTCGAAAAACTAATGAACAAGACGGACCAACTATTTGACTCTGAATAGCAATAGTAGGGCTGACTTCGAAAACGACAATGTATACGAACAAGGTATAATGCATCCGGAATATTTGGTACATTTCTTGATGTTTTGAAACGCATTAACGCCTAGTAGCAAAGAAAACCGCGCATCATAAATAAAGTTGATGCTTTCTAACGTTTACCTATGCAACGGTGGCGTAGTTTTCTGATAAGCTTTCTTATTACTTTTCACTAAATTTAAAAAATACAAGTATACTTATGATGGCAAGAATATGATAAATTTTCTTGAATATTTTAATTATGTTTGTTCTTCCATTTGCGATGAGACTGAAGAAAATATTTTTCATTAAAATATTGGATTTTTATTTGATCATTTATCTTTACACGCACGCAAAAAAAAACAGTTTACTATGAAAGTAAAATTTGCATTGAAAGTGTTCTATAACGTCAAAGTATACAACGCATAATTTTGAAATGTTGTTCAACGTTGCATACCGATACATCGATACCATGGCAAAAGGGAGTAGCGAATGTAATCATTCACAGTACTTTCCAACCGAAGTATACGTTCACAATAAAAACATCATGGCCGCCTCTGGTGAATAAGGGTGGCGAGAGGTCGAAGCGCGTTACGCAAAACGAAAATGCTATCATAATTATTTATATTTTATTTTATAATACTACATATAATGGGTTGTCAAAAAAGTCTTGCGGTATTTTAGCTAGTTGGCGCTGAAAACGCGTAGTCCTAGTTTTATTCGTCGCATGGGGTCATGCTATACCTTTTTGGAAAGCTCATTTCACGCGCTAACACGAGTTTGATTGGTTGTTGTTTCTTTTAAGTCGTTCGTGAGTTATAGCGTCGTAAACATGGAGCAAAATAAAGAGAACATAGGCATATTTTACAGTACTACTACGATAAAGGCAAAAATGCATCTCAAGCCGCCAATAAAATTTGTGCAGTTTATGGACCCGATACAGTTTCCATTTCCACCGCACAACGATGGTTTTAACGTTTTCGTTCTGGTGTAGAGGTGGTCGAAGATGCGCCACGCTCCGGAAGGCCTGTCGTCGAAAATTGCGGTAAAATCGCTGAATTGGTCGAAAGAGACCGGCATAGTAGCAGCCGTACCATCGGTCAAGAAGGGCATGAGTCATCAAAAATTCATTTCAATTTCAATACAAAAAAAAAAGAAACAATTCAATAAAAATACCGCAAGACTTTTTTGACAACCCATTATATATTATTACATGCATTACATTTCATAATAATTCTTTTGAACAGTAAAACGTAATTTTATAAATCAAGAGATATTTATGGAACCCATGTTCCCATACCTTAAGTATAAATTTTTTTAATCACAAACTACATACACGTTTTATATTTCAGAATTTCAGAATATGCGATCAGGAGTCCTACCCGTTCTCAGATGGAGTGTTTGTGTAGGAATGTGAGTATCATTTTGTTTCCTCTAACGATTTACGGTAGCTGTCTCAATTTTTCAGCATGTAGCGATCTAAAAATATATATATTTTATGAACAATGAACATAAAAATTAGCATATTAATTTTTAGTTATAAGCTAAGTTTTTAAATAAATGGGCTTCATAAATAAATTATTTGTTGAATTTGCATTATATTTATGGTATAAATACGGTAACTTTATTTCTTTCATAAAAAGTAGTTTAAATTAGCTAACGCAATACTATTTCGACACGCTCAATAGCAATACTGGCAAGATATTTGAATATTTTCGGTATTTTGATGGGTTCGTATCTTGAGCTGTGGTATTTTTAGAGTATCCCCATACTTTTAGATAATTTATGCAGCTACCAGAATAAAACAATTAAATGTTATAAATACAAACATAAAATTTGGCTACGAATTAACATCTTCTGGATCCCATTATTTGGCATGCTTACTTATTTGCACCTAACATTTTTTTATGATGAACATTTATTAACTTACCACAGTTAAAAAGAGGCATAAATAAAATACCTAATTATACATGTATTTGCTCATAACGGCCTTCTCTTTAAGAATATATATTAAAATAACACAATTTTATCTTGAAAAAAAATTAAATTTTTATATATAACCAGTATTTTTGGAACAAATTTTCCATACATTTTAAGAAAATAATACAATGCAACTATTTCCCGGTAAGAGTCGACCATCTTGGATGCCAATAGAAACTCAACCTCAAACTCCATTTGACGTTTCTTCATGGGTACCTCTCAGTTGTGCTTTTCTTTACATTGTATTACCTTATAGTCTCTTTACTCTAGTGTTGGCAACTATTGAGTGATTTCAACCATCGATTGTTAATGACTGAATGATTTTGACTATCGAATGAATTTTTTCGTTCATTCATTCATTCATTTATTTAATCAAATTCAATAACTAAGCAAAGGCGTGCTCTTCAAACAACAAAAAAGTACTGGAATTTTATTCATTTTTATATTTAAACCAATACAAAGGTTTAATTTAATTCAATATTTTAATAAAACATAAAAATAGTAAAGCACAGAAAAGATATTCAATATCATATAAAATAAATATAAATATCAGAAGAACGCAAAAAAATATTAAATATATATTAAAATTGCTATTTAAAAATATTATTTGATCTAGCTTTTCACCTTTAAGTCTATTTCTTCTATCAATTATTATTTGCCCAGCTTTAGAAAAAACCCTTTCGGAGGAAGTAGCAGGTATACATAAATATTTTTTGGAAAGCTCGTAGAGTTCTGGAAAAGTTGCTTTTTTGCTGTCCCAATAGTTTAAAGGGTTTTGATGTCTCTCAACGAAATCTTGTCTAAGATATTGTTCCAAAGAAATATGTGCATTAACACTAGGGGCGTTGTGACAAATAGTTTTTGCTTCCGCTACTTTTGGGTCAAGTAGAGTCCAAAGAGATAATTTATTTTTATCCGCGGGTAATTCTGTTACTGGGGCAGTAGCAGTCCTTTGGCTCCGCTGTATGAATGCTGATACCTCTTCTCCCAACCATTTTTGAGCATTACTAGAGTTACTTTCATTTCCAAAGGCAATCTTTTTAAACCGTGGGTCTAAGGAGCTCGATTTGGCACACATCTTGGAAGACTCTAGTAGGCCAAGTCGTCTTGAAATTACTTCCAACAAACTATTTTTCAAGCATTCTCCTTCCGTAGTTTTCATTTGCTGGGATCTTATTGCATATTGCAGTACTCTGACTATAGGCACCACTAGTGACATCGTTGGGTAGTTTTGTGCTGAAAGTTCTGTTGTCATATGCTCTATCGGCTTCAATACAGTGATGGAATCACGTAACCTTTCCCATTCTGATGCATTCAGAAAGTTCGGTGCACTTGGTAAGGAAGTTAGTACAGCAGAGAGCGGTTCTTTTATCAAGCATATACGTTCCATCATTATAAGGCCAGAGTTCCATCTAGTAGCAACGTCTTGCTTCATCTTAAGTTCAGCTACTCCCATTTGCTTTTGCATATTTTTAATTTTTTCTGCTGCTTGAGAGCTATGATGGAAATATGTTACTATAGCTCTGCATTTCGTTATAAGCTCTAAAATCTGAGGAGCAGTCTTTATATCATCCACAACGCATAAATTTAGGGTGTGAGCGACACATGGGTGGTGGTGCTTTTGCAGTATATCCCTTATCGCTTTTTTAATATTTGCACCGTTATCACTCACTATCGTCACTATTTTGTTAAAAATTGACCACTCGTCAAAAATGCTTTTTAATTCTGTGGCTATATTTTGAGCAGTATGTGAGCCGAACACTTCTTTAGTTGCCAGTCTGAGTTCATTTTGCTTTCCCAAATGAAATGACTAGTTACAGACAAAAAAGACTTCTGGCTGTCAGTAGTCCACATATCTGTTGTTATAGAAAGGTGTGAAATATTTTGCAAAATGACATGAAGCTTTTTCCGTGTCTCGTTATATTTTGAGGGCAACATTGTGTTGGAAAGAAGTTTTCTGTTTGGGATTGAATACAAAGGCTGAAGCTTTTTTGTATATTCTCGAAATCCTCCATTTCCAACAATAGAGAGTGGTTGCATATCTATTGTAACCATTTTAATAAGAGACTCATCTATACTTCTCTTTTCCAAAAGCTCAGATCGCGTGCTTGTAACAAATAATTTTGTTTGCATTGCCCTTCTTTTTAATGCTCCACCACCTGAAACATTTCTACTGGGTATTGTTGAAGAAATTGTAGTTTCTACGTTCACAGGAGGTACCAAAGGAGCACTACTTAACTCACTTTCAATAGTTTCCACTTTAAGTTCACATCTCTTTGCGTTGAAGAACAGCTTGCCATATCTAAGTCACTTACAGCAGGTGCTCGTTCGACTATCGCCGAAGAAGTCTCCTCCACACTATGTGATGATGGATGCCTTCGTCGTAGGTGATCGTTCATATTTGATGTGTTACCAGCAAACTTTAAATTTTTTTTACAAATATTGCAGTTGACGTTATTACCATTATTAGTAAAAAAACTCCCACACGGCTGATCTCTTTAATCCAGGGCGCATTTTTGTATTATCTAATTATGTATAAAAACATTTTCAGAATTTTCTTTACAAAATACATAAATACATTTTATATTACCACAGAAAACACTGCAATTAAAAATCTAATACCAATATTTATATAAGTTACGACCCAATTCAAATGTTTTACTATTGATGCTGCAAATAATACCAACAGTTGAAACGGTTAAGTGAATGTATACATAGCTACAATTTCGAATCGCAATACATAACCAAGTTGCCAACCTGCTTCTTCCTTCAAAGCCATTGGATTTTATCAAACCGACTAGAAACTGTCATTTAATCTTGCCAAATACCGATGACCATATGAATCTACTTTAGTCATCTTATTAATTTGGGAATGCCTCCTACATTATCGCTTTATAAGTCTATATTTATTATTGTTAATACTTTTCACTTAAATCTATTTTAAGCATCTATTAACTTCTACCACTCATACATGCATTCAATTTAACTTCCATTATCACACATAATTCAACATAAATCATTCAACATAATTTTGAAATACACACAATTTAAGCATTATTCGTACATTTGCTGAATATAATACCATTTACTTGAAATGGAATAAATGAATTCGTACAAAGAATCTTTGCTAGATATCCACTTGCATAAAATCATTCATTCGAAAAATCATTCAATAGCGAAAAAATACTAATGAATGAAAAAATAGTAATGAACGAAAAATTAGTATCGAACAAAATATTCGTTTTGAACGAAAAATTGGTATGAACAAAAAAATTCGAATGAACGAAAAAATAGTAATGAGTGATTTCTTGAAAACTATCGAATGAATGAAAATTGCTGAACTATCGAATAACTTGATTGTTTTTATTCGATAGTCCCCAACACTACTTTACTCCCCCTTTACGATATCGATACTTCGCAGTAGTATGTTTCTAAAATCAATAACCTTACAGTAAGAGTAAAGTAAATCCTAAAAGCTAAAAAGAAAGAGAAACAGACATAGGACTCTTTTATGACATACTTATGGATAGAATTTAGAAAATAACAACAGAACAAGAAATTAATTCTATCACTATCAAAAAAATTGGAGTTTCAAAATGCATCCCATTTCTTAATATAGAATGAAAAAAAAAAAAAAAAATTGCCAGTAGCTCACGGCCACCAAATCCTACACCTAAAATAATAAGGGTGCTCATTTAATATGGCATTTATATTATACAAGGTGCGTCCCAAAGTAAACAGGATCTGTTTGAATCTAGCGCACCCTGGTGGCGCCATCTATGTGTCGACTGGTGCGTTCGAATTTGCTATCTTTATCGATTGTCCAGTAAGAATTTCATGACATTTCATACATTGGAACTGAAGTTATTGCGTTTTAAGTGTCAGTATGTTTGTGTTATCGGTGCGAAAATGAGCTTCGAACAAAGAGCCAACATTAAATTTTTTTTTAAAATTGGTAAAACTTTTACCTAAACGTTTCAACTGATGAAACAAGTTTATGGCGATGATTGCCTATCTCGAGTGCACGAGTGGTTTCAACGTTTTCAAAGTGGTCGTGGGGAAATAAATGACGATCTACATGTGGGTCAATCAAAATCCGTGATCACTGGAAATTCCATCGAAACCGTGCGTGAATTCATCAAAAATCAGCCGAAATCATCATAGAAATTCATGGAAATAGAATTGAACATCTCCAAAACATCGGTTTATCGCATTTGTTCTGTTTTTTAAGCCCTTTTACTTTGGAACGTACCTTGTAGTGGCCAAGTGGCAAAATTGGAACTTGGGTTAAATAAACGGAGGCAATTTTGTAATAAGTCAGCTGTTTTTCATTTATACGTAATAGTTTTTTCTATAAGTATTTAATCAAAATATTCACAAAATACAGTAATGTATTTAAATATACTTGCGTTTTGTATTTTACAGCGAGGTATACGAAATTCGAGAAAAGAGAATTGCTGTGAATACCACTGAAAATAGTCTCGCACAGTCGCACTATAAATTGTGTGTGAAAATGATCAGCAATATGCAACGTCGCACATTAAATCTGAGACACCATGGGTTTTCGCAACAAACTTAACACAAAATACAGATAGGGGAAGGTGGGGAATGTTGGGCAGGTAGGGAATCCCGGGCCAACGCGATATTCTTTTCCCTAGTATAGGTTGACAGCTGCAACCAACTGTCATCGGCTCGTCTCATACTAAGCTCAGTTTCTATATAGCACTCGAGCTGTGAACACGTGTTATAACCTCTCTGCGACAACAAAAAGAAATTCGACACTCCGAAAGTTTTTTCAACTCTGTGTACAGTTGATTTTTTTCACATTTTCCAATAAATTCATCCAGGTAAATATGTTTATAATATTAGTTGAGCCTTTAGCCTTCGACACACAAAAGAAATTTTGCACGAATTTACATTGTGTTCATTATCCACCGCCATTTTGCAAATATGAGCGTTTGGGGAATCTCGAGTCAATTATTACGGGGAATGTCGGGCCACATAGTTTTTTACATTTGACATGCTAACTTCATATATTTCACGTGTATAAGTGATTTTTCGTGCAGAATTTCGACAACACAATAATTTTTCAACATTTCCTGATAGTTTCGTGCTCCGAAAAATTTTTTTTAGTCATTATGCCGCGGTACTATCCCAAACAAGAGAAAATTGTTGATTTCGACAACATTTTGGAGGCGATCAAGTCAGTGAAAATACATCACAACAGCGTTCGACAATCTGCGACGGCACACAAAATTCCGAGAACCAACCTGATGCGTTATATTGCAGCATTTGATGGTGCGAGCATCGACGTTACTACTGCCAATGCCGATGTAATGAAGAATTTGCTGGCTGAAAGCACGACGATGGGCACAAAAACAGTGAGTTCTGCTGGTTTCTTTCTTTTTCTTTCATCGAATAATAAATAATTTTTGCCGCCCCTTTTCGATCAGTGCCTCGATGTTATGTTAACGCCGAAAACCATCAAATCCGGCTTCCGAACAACTGGCATCTACCCGTTCAACCCGCAAATTTTCACTGAAGGTAACTTTGTCGCTTCGGAACTGAGCGGCGAAAATTTGTTCGGTGACGAAGAGAAAAACGCCGACAATCAACGTCGAGTTCTTGCCTCTGGTGATGCCATTGTGACTGCTGCGAATGAGGAGGTGTCAACGTCGGAGGCATCGACAAGTGCCCCAGCTTCAACAAGTGGTGCTGCATCATCGTCGTTGTCTCCTGTTTCGGCTCCACAGCTCCGTGATGCATTGAAATCGGTTGGCCCGTTGAAATTGGGCACACCTGCGCCGAAATCAAAACGTGGCCGCAAGACAATGAAAAAAGCGGCAAAAATTGACGAAGGCAGCCGATGAACCAGCAGCCAAGAAGCAAAAAGGCCGTGGCAAATCGAAGACGCCACGGAAGAGAAGCCCGTCTCCGACCGAAACCGACATCGAAGAGGACTTCGATTTTTGCACGATTTGCAAGAAAAAGATGCCGAAGCACGAGAATCGTCAAAACACGGCCCATTGCATCGTTTGTGATCGAGGGGTTCACTTGAAATGTGCCGGACCGAACCCGAACACTTACACCTGCATCCACTGCGAGTCGGAATAATTTTTTTCGCCAATTCTTATTTTTCTTATTATTTATGAATCTCTCTTTCATTTCCATTGATAAATAAACGTTTTTCATCGGTAACAATCATGTTTTAATCGATTTACAGACTGGCATTCCCCACCTTTTTTCAAAATCGCAAAATCAGGTTTATTGCGCCAATGGCTATAACTTTTAAATTTTTGTAGAATTTTATCAAACCAATGTTATCAAAAGGAAGGTTACGACTCGCACTACAAATCCATGCTTTGGAATTTTTACAAAAAATAACTTTTATGGGACTTTTTAACCGAAATCAAAACTATGCCCAACATTCCCCACCTTCCCCTACACTGAGTGTATTGCCCACTTCTTTACTTCATGATGTAAATAAAAAAACATATTACTTATCTGCAGCGGAGCATTAAAAGTCACATCGCAACCTCGACAGCTTCAGGTATTTTACTGACTGCAAGACCCATGACCAAAAAGATTCCCATAACCAAATCTGTTTACGTGGCAATCAAAAACGCTGAACGAGACCTAAGGACGTTCTTAACTGGAGGAGTTATTGACAATAAGCTTTTACGATCGTCAACAAATAGCCGCTCAGCAATACTACTATATAGTTAACACATACTCCGAAAGGAGCAGACGCTAAGTCAGCAGTTGTTTAACTACAGAGTAGAGATAAATAGCAGAACAACCGCAGCGTAACTTGTACAAGGTCTGTCGCAAAAGAAACAGGACTGTTAAAAAAAACAACAAAAAATTAATATTTTTCAAAAGTTATATTTTTTTATTCAAAGTAGTTTCCTTGTGCTTCGATACAGCGTTTAGCCCGGTCAATTAGCATTTCAAATGAGTGTTTAAGGTAATTTTTCAGAATGCTCTTGAGAATATGGGTCGTCGCCTTTTGGATAGCTGAAATGTCCAGTGTCCTTTCATGGGCAAATGAAGTTCTCCAAATACGTAATAGGTGAGTAGGGTGAGTGATTAATGGTTAATATGGAGTTTTTTGTCAAAAAATCAGTGACAAGCGTCGACCGATGACACGGCGCATTATCGTGCAACAGGCGCCAGGACCCTGCCTCACGGTATTGTGGTCGAGCACGACGAATGCGTGACAAAAGACGCTTCATAACACCAAGGTAAAACACAGCATTAATCGTTTGGCTAGGTGGGACGAACTCTCGGTGTACAATACCCTCGGAATCGTAAAAACAAATCAGCATTGTCTTTATTTTTGACTTCTGAAGACGACCGACTTCTGATCGTCACAGAGATCTTCACGACCTTCTTGGAATCGCTTAAACCACTCATGCACATTACTACGGGATAGGCACTGATCAATCAATTGTTTTAAAATTTTTACGAAATGTCAACAATATATCAAACTTTTTATTTCATATACCCACCAATAGGTGGCGCCACCAGAAACAGTTATATTTAAAAAGTTCTGTTTCTTTTGCGACAGACCTTGTATATATCAAGGTTAAGAAATTAAAATGATATGAGTTTTAGCTAGAAGTTAGAGTTTCAGAGTAAAAACAAAAAGACTTTTTTTGAGAATATATTTCTTAAATATGGATTGAGTAATTTTATACGGACCTTTTGTACATTATTGAGCACAATTTTGACAATATAGGGCAATTTTTTTCGTCACTTTTTTAGTTCATAAACTTTAAACGCGTTTTTCTCAAACTTTTTCAAAGTCCGTGTTCACTGTAATTTCAAAACTACTTGATCGATTCCATTAAAACTTTGTATACATTTTTGATATATAGATTGCTGCCTCCAACGTTTAGTAATTTATTTTTCCGTTAAGGGTGTTTTCCACTCACAAAATGGCTGAATTTTTAGTGGAACTTAACAGTTTACATTTTAAATGGCGGGCAAAAATTTTTAAATGAAGAAAAATTATCAGAGAACGTTGGGGGAAGATTTCATTATAATTTGACAAATTTTCTGGGGGAAGCGTCTTATACTTCAACACTTTTGCATGAAAAAATTACCCTATATTGTCGAAAGTGTGCACAATGTACAAAAGATCCGAATAATAAATAAAATTAAACAAGCTATATTTAAAAATTAAATTCGCAAAAAAGTATTGTTTTTACCTTGAAAGCCTAACCCCTCCCTTTAAGACTTGTATTAGACTCATACACAATGGTGATAGGTTTTATTTTACATAGTACAGTTTAGTGCCGAAAATGGGTTCAGTCCGTTCACATATTGATTTTATGCCGATTATATCAGTAATTTCTTGATAAATTATGTGTAGCTGGCTGATTGTAACCTATTCGCAACTCTAATATTCTAACAAGGAATGTTGAATTCATATGCGACATTTTATATTATAAAGCTTTTCCTAGACTTGGAAGTGTTTCTATAGCTTATATCTTACGAATTGCAAGTGTATAGAAAGTTATGCTGCACTTAACTCTTTCTTTGCTTTCAATAGAACTCATCCGTAATAGTGTTGATAAATCAAATGTTGGCGTAAAAATCCTAAAAAAAAATCCTGATAAAACCTGTGGTCTGTATGCAATGTTTCATATATGTAAGACATGAATGAAATATTGAGCGAGAGTATGACCGAAAAATCACCAACTCTCTCTGGACATTAGGCATGTGGTCTTCATCTGATCCATCAAAGTTTTTGGTTCAATGCTGCATATATTTCTGAAAGAAAAACATTAATCAGATATTTTATAGTTAGCATAATTTAAGTATATACATATTTCCATTAGTACCAAATAAATAAATTCAATCATTTTCTGCGGCTATCTCTTGTGTAATTTTGATTGATTTTTGCTCTAACTGAATAAGTTCGCAAAAAATCTGGAACTTATTTCTTTCTTCTCTTTCTGAATGCATAGATTTTAATAACAACTCTAAACTGGAGTTTGGCCGCATATTAAAAATGCTGGTACACAGCAAACTACGCTCTTCCACGTTTTGTAGGTATTTAAAACTTTTGGTAACAATATTATCGGGTGATTTTTTAAGAGCTTGATAACTTTTTTTAAAAAAAAAACGCATAAAATTTGCAAATCTCATCGGTTCTTTATTTGAAACGTTAATTGGTTCATGACATTTACTTTTTGAAGATAATTTCATTTAAATGTTGATTGTGTTTACCATGTTGATTTGAATAGCCCCATTTCTTCGGAAATTCCAAAGCTGGAATAGTTTGGCTTAAATACTTGTAGCCCCACATAGGCGTTAAATCGTATCTTTTTTCTTGAGATGAATTGTTCTCCGAAGATTTCCCTCAAAATGGCCATAGAATCGCTGTGTGGCATGTAGCGCCATCTTGTTGAGTTCTTCCATTTTTGGCAACAATAAATATGCACATGTGTGTAATGGAAAAAGTAAGTAATACTATTTCAAGTATCGCAAACATTATGTATGTTCTTCAGAAAGTGTAACATAAAAACCCGAGATAAAATATACACATACACATACACAAGTTTCATAGAGCCAGAGAGACGTCACATTTTCTCTATTCTCTACCACAAATGTCTGCTTCGCTTATCCTCTTTGCACATGCCCTATCTCATTTGCTAGATTTCACTTAACTAAAACTACACCTGATTCGTTGTTAGTAGTTCAGTAGAAATATATACATATTTGACTTTACGTATTTTTTGTTATTCTGAAAACTATAATTTTGTAATTTTCATTGATTTTGTTGTTTTGTGGCTCCTGAGCTAAATTTTTTGGTCACCCCTGTTTTATGGCGTTTAAATAACAAATCTTTAACGCACAGTTTTTCTTCCTACAGGAAAAAGAACAGGTGGGTGAGCATAGACATGTCGTTATTGCAAGGCTCATTATTTTGTACTCATCGTTCAATAAAAGAGGGCACGTTCACAACTTGATTAATTGCCAAAAAATGGTACCGTTCTTCTAATAACTTGTTAAATACATTATATTCTGAAAAAAATTATTTATAATTTAACTTAATATGGATTTTTGAATTCATATGAAATGTTTTCTGAAATACAAATTTGGTATTTTATTTATTTTTATTATAGGTCACCGACTAACTTAGTTTTATTACTATCATGTTGTTAATTGTGTTTTACTTCACGTCAGTTAAAATTATACTAAAAGCACCTCCTAATGAAATATACTATGTATGTGACATTAACTCAGCCAAAGAGGCTAAATCTAATCTTGTTACGGATATTTTTATAAATCATCTATCTTTAAACTAAGTCTGGGGTTCGATCACTCTATTGTGAAATTAGAGTTCTAATTTAACCCTTTTAGTGCCGGGCGAAATAGAGGTGCCTATGCGAAAAAACCGAATTTCACAGTTTTAAAAGGGTTCGGAAAAATGCTTCTAAAAACCAAATGAGAAACAATATTTCCATGATTCAAAAAGATGCGTATTGTGGATGAAGTACAGAACTAAACAGTGATACTAGTTTTGACATTACAAATTTTGAGATAGAGATCTCCCGCAATGCGAATAGTAAACCGCTACAAGGCGCGTGCCGATATATCTGGCACTCTTCGCAAGTACTGCTGGAGCCGATATATCGGCTCCCGGCACTAAAAGGATTAATGGCTACTTTATCTCCTCTTATTTACTACTAATTTACACAAATTAACGCTTACTCAATATTCGAGATTACATCTTCTTACTTATTCCTTATTTCCTCTTTACACGCCAGCATTGTAACTAAAACTGTGTCTACTGCACAATCCAGCAGCTTTTTTATATTTAGTAGGTCTTTAGTAAAACTTCGCCACTCGAACATTCTGTCAACTATGAATTTAGCTGTCTGGTTGATTCTGGGAATTTGTTATCGCACCTGTATCGTCACTATGTATTGAGTTATATGTATGTATGTATATGTGGAAAACGACATATTAGAGATATGAAACTAATACTATGTTCGGACCGACAACGAAAACATGTTTTCGTGGGAAAAACTTTAATCGATGTTTTTTAAAGACATATTTTGGCGGCCCTAAATTATCACTTAACATTTGTTTACATTCCATATACAAATACAGCTGTCATTTGATACTCTCATATTAGGGGGATTCTCTTGCTCTTGCAAAACCTTGTACGGTGCAGAAATTGCAGAATTTTCCTCTTGGTGCAACGGCACAACAACAAACACACGCAGAAAATTAATTGCAATGGCTGTAAAATATGTCAGACCAAAACCCATGTTTATTTTCGTGCCGTCATATATCACTAGATTCTGCAATGGGTGCTCTCTTGGCCTTGCATATTTCGGTATAAGATTTTAGCATTTTGTGTCATCGTTCAATCTTGCAAGAGCAAGAGAATACCGCTATTGATAGTTGGCAGTGAAAACTCATCGAAAGCACACTTTGTCGGTCTGAACGACTTAAATTCCACAACATACAAATGTGTTTTCAAAATGTTTTCAATGTCGGTCCGAACATAGTATAAGGCCTACATCAAATAAAACTTGACTACATAATTTCATGAAAATGTTACACATTTTACCAACCTAAACGGTTTAAAGACAGCTGGAAGGTCGGAAATCAGTATATAGGGTATATTGGTGGTAGTGAAATGTTGGGTCTGATAACCTTTGGCATTGCTCAGATCATTATAATGTATTATACGGTCTCCTATTTACAATTCGTAAGCATATACCACAAATGTCCGGAATTAAACTACAGCATGTTCAATATTATACGTTGAGATAATTTTGTTAAGATATCTTACATATTGACTTATACATACTGTACAAAGCCAGCCAAAAGTTTCAAAATTCTATATTAGGTCTAACGATTGCCCCGGTTTTGTTTATTTTTGGCTTAACTACATATTATTAAGCCCTAACACGCAATCCATCGTAGCGATGCTACGAATACGAATGTCCGCTACGAATACGCATTATTTGCTATCACTGAATCCATGTGAATTCGAAACTATTTTTACCAGACTTAATTTTGAATTTTGACATTTCGAAATCAGCTGGGTAGAAGAAAAAATTTAAATTTTGATCAATAAAACTGAAATTGTTCATATTCAAATTGATTTTACGAACAAAATATGGATCCGATAACGTTTTTATTTATGTTGCTTAAGGAAGAACGTGAAGGAAGCCGGCGGGATCTAAAAATTCACCGAAAATCACTGAGGGACAAGAGCAACCCTTTCGATGTGGACGAAACAATGTACAGTTCAATAATCCACAAAAATTCATTTATTTATTAAAATTATTTTTCTAACACAGGCTTATTAAAAACTATCGCTTAAATAAGGCGGCCTTTACGTATGTCCTCGACGTTGTAGAGAGGAATGCAAGTTCTTCAAGATCGTTATCTATTTCTTTACTTCATCGATTGTCTTCGGTTTTAGGTTTTCTAGCTGAGGGAGGCTATCAGCATAGAGTGGGTAAAAACTTCGATATTGCAATGGCTCAGTCAACATTTTGTTGCATCATAAAAGATGTACTGGGATTGCTTCAGTCCCATTTGTGCCCTCAGTGGTTAAGCCTTGAGTTAAGTAATTATGAAAAAAGAGAAGCAAAAAGGGATTTCTTTCAGAAATACTGATTTCCAAGCGCGATTTTGTGTGTAGACGGGTCACATATTAAAATCGTTGCTCCGACTAAAGATAAGTTTCTCTATCATAACCGCAAAGGATACTTTAGTATCAATGCCATGATTGTAAGTTTGGTGACAAATTCACATCTCAAACATCTTAATCAATGTTTTGCAGATATGTGACAATAATATGAAAATACGTTATGTGAATGCTCAGTATCCTTGTAGCAATCACGAATCTCACATATGGAATGTCAGCAATGCTCGTTATTTTTATGAGAATGGTAAACGAATCACTTGGTTTTTGGCTATTACACATACATATATAAAAATTCCCAAAATGCCTTACAAATTTTCAAACATCAAAATCGTTTTATATTTGTACAGATCCATGGTTAATGACACCATTCCGTACCCCTCCCTTAAGAACCCAGAAGAGAAATATACTAAAATACATGCAAAAGCGAGAAATATTGTAGAAAAAACAATAGGTGTTTTTGAAAATCAATTGATATGTCTTCTGGGTGCTCGTGAGCTTGACTAAGAGGCATGGAAGGCATCTCAAATCGTTAATGTTGCGGCAGCGTTACACAACGTTTGCATTCACTATCGCGTAAATAATGAAATTTTAGAAAATAATTCAGAACCAAAAATTTTTACAGAAAATAATGAATTTTTTTCATCCACTTATAATGATGCAGCTTCACAAATCAGAGAAGCTGTATGTGCAAGACTTACACGAATATAACATCCTAAATAAATATTAACACAAAATATTTATACTTTTAATTAAGTAGGTATTTATTTACTTAATTATTTTTTGATATAGCTTGCAATTCTTTTCCTCTACATCTAACATTTGCTGTTTTATGGAATTCTTAGCAGCTATCGAATTCTCCATAGCTTTGTTGTGCTTTCCAATTTCTTCCACTTTTTTCAAATCGTTTTGCATTTCCATTTCCAAAGATCGTCCAATTTATCGAGTACTTTTATCTGAAATTATTTTTGAATTGAAAATTGTTCTTTTATTAATTCGGCAGTAGATGTATCTGGCCTAGGAGTACATCTAGCAGTGCTGGACTGCAGGTCACTGATGGCATTGATACGTCGGCCTCTGTATCATTGCCAACGTCGGCTGCCATTGGTAAGCCCATGCTTACTGTATTTTCGATGCCACTTGTACTTGTCTCTAATGCCGTTAGTGTAATTACCGCTCCGCTTCCTCCAATTGGTTGAAATGGTGCTGCCTATTTCTGCCGCCATCAGAAGCTGACTGCTCCTTTTTATTTTCGACCAATTTTCTTTTTATGTATGCCTTCCAGTCAAGCCATACCAAATAAAAAATAAGTCAACCAAGCTTTAAATTATTTTTTTGCAACAATAAAACTACAACCTTATTATATTACTTTCTTCCAGCTGGAAATATCCTTGATAGCCGGACCAACACTGTTGAGTTCCTGGGCCATATTACTCCAAAAAGCTACCGCTTCTTCTTTAGGGCACTTTGTAAAACCCTCCGCCATTTCTGGCTTTTGCTGTAACAGCTCAACCATTAGTCCATATTGCTGTTTGGTGGTAATTACCTTAGACCTGCAGAAATCGCATTAAAGATTATTTTACTGGTAACAAATATGTTATAGTTTGAATTCAATAAAAACTTACATTTTCCTTTTTACATCTATTTCTCCGCTTGCAAAAACTTGTCGTATAAAAATTCCGATAAAGTTCAAAATTTAACGTTCCGAGTGAATTCAATGAATGCCACTCCACGAATTTCGTGGAACAGTCTACGATGGATTGCGTGTAAGACTGATTAAGAGAAAAAGATTCAGAAACTATCTTTTCATTAAGGTACCTAAGACAGCATCCCAATATATAATAAACTAGCGCAAGTTTTCACCCGATATATTTTAAACGCAAAGATACAATGTCAACAGAAAAAAGCAATCACTAAAGTAACTAACATGTTGGCCGATATATCTAATCAGTTTGTTGACGGTGCGCCTTAATCTTATACGCAATACCCTCAATAGAAGCTTATATGCGATTATCTCAAGGTAGTTGGCGAAGAATGTGGGTCTTTCTTTTTGTGTATTGGACAGAGTACACTTAAATGCAAATCATGGGACATGCCTTATTCTACAAAGCAGTGCTCCTTATCAGTTCTTCGCCGCCATATTTAAATAGTTCGGCCGGCAATCCATCAGTGAACTCTCCTTTGTTGTTCTTCAGACGGGTAATTGCTATACGAACTTCGTCATGGTCGGGCAATGGAACGTCTGCTCCTTCGTTTTGCTGCAACACGCACGTCTAAAACACTGAAGACGTATGTTCCATCTTTCACAACTTGAGCGAAAGATAGGCTGATGAATTTTTAGTTTGCTGGAATGTACTACTGCAGGTAACCATATTTCGGGCCCGGCGAAGTCGATAAGCCTTACCCCATTTGTGAATCTTTCATCATGAAGGCAGAATTTACCGACCGTTGTGCCGAAGATACCTTCTTTGTTCACCCTGGCGTTAAAGTCGCCAAGCACGATTTCGACATCGTGGCAGGGGAAGCTCTCATAGGAGCGCTCCAAGCGCTAATAGAAAACATCGTCCTTATCTTCCGTCGGGGCGTGGGTTCATATCAGCGATATGAACGATATGTTGAAGAACTTTGTGGTTAGACGTTCATCCACCGTCGGGAATGCAAGTACTCAGCGACGGAGTCGGTAACGAGGACATCAACCAGCTGGGTAGCGTCACTTTCCCGAATTAGAGACTGGAAATTCCAGGTGCATGTCCTTAGATCGTAATTCTTAATACGTTTGCAGTGGTCGTCATGAAAAAGGGGGTCTCTCATCCGAGGCTGTTTCCTTCTTTTCATTGGTAGTTTAGCTCGCTTTCAAACGTATGTTTTTTGGCTACCCAGGGGATAGTAGGTGTAAGGCCGAAAGTCGTGAGCGGATTCAGCCATATGTAACAGAATCGTTTCTGGCCACTCCTAAGTGGATGTCGCCCTAAACAACTTTCCTCACTCTCGTGAACTTCTACACATGGCTCCAAGGTGGGCAGTGGCACCTATCTTATATATATAAATAAGTTGGGTTTTTGTCTGTTCGCTGTAGCTGGCTAAACCGCTGCATGAAATGAAAAATGGCCTTACCCACTTTGAAGGTAATCTAATGAGGATGGTTTGTAAAAAAAATCAGAAAATGTTCATTTTTAAGCGACTTACGAGTGGCGAAAATTCAAAATAAGTCATTACTTACTTATAACAGATAATGTTAAATTTAGACAGAGAATGTTATTTAACATTTAGCTAAGCTGCAACACACTGATAAGGGCGAATTATAGCGTGAATATAAACAAAAACAACATGTTTTTTTGAATGCGCCAGGGCACTGGCAAGACGTTTCTTGCAAATGTAATATTTTCTAAAATAAGACAATCAGAAAAGATAGCAAAAGCAGTTGCTCAAACTCTCTAAAGGATGGAAAAACTGCTCATTCATCTTTTAAACTTCCGTTCTCCATAAATCGCGAACGAAAATCAATATGTTCCATTCACAAAAATAGGACCCTCGCATATAGAGGCTGTGGACAGAACATTAAAAGAGCTTAGAAACTCCTTTGCTCTCATGGGCGGCATAACTTTTGTATTTGCTGGAGATTACCGACAGACTCTCCCTGTCATTAACAGAGTTACGCGAAAAGTTATCATCAAAGCATGCTTAATATCGTCGCCCTTAAGGACTTCGATTGTAAATATAAAATTAAGGACGAATATGAGAGCTCATCTGCAACTGCTTAAACTTGGGGAAAGAATTTTTCCAACTCCAAATTTAAGCAGTAATTGTCTAATAATTAATAATTGTAATTGTCTCTAGGCCAAATAGTCTATAATTTTGAAATTTTAATAGATGCAGAATACCCTGACATTGAGAATTTGCACGAAAAGGGATTTCATTGATTGTGTTCAAGGGCAATAGTGTCACCCAAGTGTCAACGAAATAAACGATGTAATTATTCAAAAAGTTCGCGAAGAAATAAAAAATACAAATCCAAAAACACCGTGACGAAGACAAAGTTCATTATCCCCAAGAGTTTGTAAATTCATTAAACCCTTCTGGACTGCCACCACAGTTGGCCTTAAAAATTGGAATTCCAATTATGCTTTTGAGGAATTTAAGTCCTCCAAACATGTGCGACGGGACGAGGCTGCTTATTAATGAATTGAAGGACAATTTAATTGTGGCAACCATTAATACCGGCCCAGTTGCTGGTCAACTTGCTCATATACCGAGGAATCTATTGCTCTAACTACAAACAAGTCCCAAGGCCAAACTTTCAAATTAGTAGGTATTGACCTACAAAAAAATATTTTACTTATGGCCAACTGTATTTTGGTCTATTGCGGGTCGGAGGTCATGAAAAACAATTTATATTGCTGCTACAAAATAAATTAACTTCAAATATCGTTTACAGAGAAGATCTGACACAATAAATTATTTTTCAGGAGCAGAGAAAGTAAACTATATAGTAAAGGCCTTTATACAAAAATTAAAGAAAAGTTGTAATAATACAAAAAATATACTTTCATGTTTGAATTTCTTTCATTTAACTAATTTTTATTGCCCCACTCAAAAACGAGGAAGTATCTGTGGAAGAGTGTGTACATAATTATAACTTTTGAAATGATTGTTTAATGCCCGAAGGGCTGCTAGTAATCTATGTATAAAGGAAAAATATTTGTTAGTTACGCTATTTATAACATAAAAACGGCTAATGCTATTTGGCTAAAAATTGGTGGGGAGGTAGCTTAGAACGAACGAACATAGGATACTTTTTATCTCTCTATGTTAGAAGTCAATACAATTCATAAATACCGAAATTATATTTCAAACCATAAGCATGTGTTCAACAAAAAAAAAATAACAACACAGAGCTAATGGAGGAGCTAATTTTCTTATGAATGTATACTTAGTATATGGCTTATACTGATTGTTGCAACAAATTGCGTTGTTTTTAGGACGAATCAGTCAGATATTTTTAATATCACAACACTAAATGGCATTAACATTTTCGTTTAGTTTCGTTCATTTAGATCAGTGGTTCCCAAACTTGTTTGATCTACCGCCCACTTTGAGAATAAATATTTTTTAGCGCCCCCATTTTTTCACCTATTTAAAAACCACTATAACTTCAAATTAATTATTGTGACCTATATACATATACTTATGTATATTAACCGAGAATTCTAAACGAAACTTTTACTATAACCAGCAACTTGAAACCTAAGCGCAGTAGGTAACATACAACGGCGCTTAAGTCTCAAGTTAACTCTTACGGGCTCCACCTGCCAATAAGAATGATTATTGAAACACAACTTTATAGTATTAAAACAGAGAATATTTTATTAAAAACAAAACTAAAATAATCGATCCTTATATAAAAATTAATGTGAAGAATGAATCTGATGCTGTTTAATACGTTTGTTAATATCACGTTCCAATTTACTCAAGAATTGTCGCCACGTTCGGTAACAAGCAAACGATTTCTCTTTTTAGTAAGCAGTGTTGTCACAGCACTAAGTCCACGTTCACACAAATATGGCGATGGAAATGCTATCAAGAATAGTTGAACGATTGACCACAATCCAGGGTACAATTGCGGGATCGGGTTTTTGTTGCCAAAATTCTTGGTAACCATCTTTGAACTTGATTTTTATTTCCTCGTTTGTTGTCCACTCTATAAGTTCTTCTCCAGCTGAGGTGACATTGCTGTGCTGACATTTGAAAATGGATCCAACACCCAGTCTGGTATTTCCAAGTTCAAAATGTCCTGGTATCGTTCGGTAAAGTCAATGGGGCGGTGTTCCAAATGTTAGCAGTAGGCAAACAATTCGCCGTTACTGCATGATATTGATAAATTCGGAAAATTGTGAAACTCACTTCTGCTCAGATTCTTTTTGTGTAGAAGCAGTTTGGCTGCGAAAGCAGCAACGACGTTTTTTGTTTTAATTAAATTTAGTTTATCGCCTTGAAGTTGGAGATTCATGTCGTTGAACAATTTATACAGGTCTGTCATGTAACCTATATCATTCTTTGATGTTAGGAGCTTGTCTTGAAATTCTGTATCTTTAGTTTCCAAGAACTCTATAACAGAGTCAAACAGGTTGTAGAATCGAGTCAGACAATTGCCTCTTGATAGCCAACGAACTTCAGTATGAAACAACAAACGATTGAAATCCTCGTCATTAGTAACACAAAGCTGATGAAATAATCTATCATTCGAAGAGCTGTTGCGGATTTTATTGACTGCTTTGATGACATATTGCAGTGATTGAAATAGTTTTTCACTTAAGTTTCTAGCAACTAAATGTTGTCTATGAATAACGCAATGTATACCAAGGACCTCTGGAATTTTATTTTTTAAGTACGCTAAGAAGCCTTTATGGCACCTTGTCATAGCCGGAGCGCCATCCGTAGCAACTGAAATAATATTTTTCAAAGGAATCTCTTTCTCATCGCAAAACTTTTCCAATATATTGAATATGGTTTCGCCTTTTGTATCGGTCTTTAAATTTCTATCAAACAATAGTTCTTCACATATTTTCTCATCTTTAATAAAACTCACGTAAGAAAACAACAATGCTTCATTAGTTGGTAAAGTGGACTCATCCAGCTGAATTGAAAATTGACTTGACCTCAGGTGATCGCACAATGATTCTTCAATGTTTTCAGCCATTTCATCAATTCGTCTTAACACAGAATTATTACTCAAAGGAATTTTTCGGATAATATCTGCGGCCGGTTTATGAAGCACGGTAGTTATTACTTCATTTATTGCTGGCAATATTAACTCTTCTGCGATGTTATGTGGTTTGCCTTTTTGAGCAATTAACAAAGAGATATTGTACGAAGCTCGAAGTCCGTCGTCATCTTGCTTAGCAGCCGCCGAAAATAGTTTTTTTAATTCATATTAGTTGATGTTCATAAGTTGTTGTTGAGAGTCGAGAGCTCATGTAGTCGTTGTCTAAGAGGCCTCCTAGTTAATAAAATTGCGAATAACCCCCCAGGCCTCTACAAAACGCCCCCATTTTCTTTTTGGGTCTCATACCGCCCCCCGTGATACCTGCAACGTCCACAAGGGGGCGTTATCGCCCACTTTGGGAAACACTGATTTAGATTATGGGCAAAGGACGCAAATACATTCATAATAAACTAAACGTGACATCGAATATAAAAAAAATAGCGGAATAAGTGCAGTGTTGAAAAATGGTCTATTATAATTTGAGATAAATGGAAATATTTTCGAAGCATTGCACAGAGCATCTATTGTTACACACCGACGCAAAAACTCGGATTTATTACGATTAAAGAGCACTCAAACACTCCTCAGAATCAGTAATTCGTTGCTTCGGTTGGATTATGAACTTGCGCGGCACCCACATTGCACAGAGCTAAAGAGGCTTTATGGCGTCCACTGCCTTCTTTGTCATCGGTGCTCATTTAACCTCTTTCCAACTTAGCAAATCTCAAGTTTTTTTGGGCTTTCATATAGCGAGTTGGTTCGTTTTTTTGAAGTTTTTGTTACTAATATAAATTTTTATCAAAAGCACATTAACCATTAAATCTTCTATCTATATAATATAAAAATGAACACATCTTGCGAGTGTTACTAAGCGCATAACTCAACAACGCCTGGACCGATTTGGCCAATTCTTTTTTTAAATGTTTGTTGAAGTTCAAAGATGGTTTTTACGGTGAGAAAAATTCGAATAATTGCCGGAAAACCCTAAAAACAGCCCTTTTCTTGAATATTTGTTTGTTAGTAACGCTAAGGCTCGAGAACGGCTGCACCAATATTGATGCAATATTCAGAGCTTATTCGTTGTGGATAGGGGAAGGTTTAGAAATAAAAAAAAACCGTTTACTTTTCATGAGGAAAAGTCGGAAAATCGAACAATTCCAAAAAGTAACTTTTCCCATACATTTCTTTTTTATTTGTTTTGTTTTTCAACATTTTGATTTGTAAATTATTTGAATCGTTCAATTTCGGTCGCTAGCTTTTTTATTCCGGCTATTCAAAAGAAAAACTACTGAAAATTATTCAGTGCAAACTTTATGAGTGCTTCACACAAAGTGATCAATTACAGATTGAAATTTGTTACGAAGCCACGAAGAGGTCGCGTTAATATCGGTCGGCGTTCTTTTTCCCATCTACATACATTGGCAGCCCCAGGCACATGAACGAGTACTCCTAGGATGACATACGTGCGGAATTATGAATCGCGGTCATTCAGTTAGCGATCGTCACGATGTCACAGCATGACTTTTCAAACAACAGCTGCGATGTTTCATGGACTTTATCTTGAAGCAACGTGTTGAATATAGATGTTAGATGCTGGATGTACTCTGTTGAGTTTCAAACAAGAGGTTTGCCGCACGCGCACATTCTTCTTTGGATGGGGGATGGTGGTTACACCAGATCAAATTGATGAAATCATTTCTGTGGAAATTCCTGATGCAGAGAAAGATCCAGTATTATACGAATACCAATATGGTTCATGGACTTTGTGGACACCAAAATCCCACTTCGGTTTGTATGTTTGACAATAAATGCACAAAACACTATCCACGTGCTTTTGTTTCAGAAACGTAAATTGGAAATGATGGATATCCACTCTATCGGCGTAGTTCACCAGACGACAATGACAAAACATTTAGCATTCAACTCAGATGAGTGAATATCGAAGTCGACAACACATGGATCGTACCATATTCGCCACTGTTGTCTAATTCACATTCACAACTCATGTCAATGTTGGATATTGCAGTAAGGTGAAAGCAACATGGCGGTTATTTTCCTTGAACGAGATAAGATCAGCAAGTATCAAATGGGTCGATGGCAGAGAAACTGCAATAAAGCGCTTTATAGGATATTTACTTTTTGAATGTATGAACATTTTCCGACTGTTGTGCGACTCGCAGTTCATTTGGTGAATGGCCAAAGAGTGTATTTCAACCTCAGGAATAAATTACAGCCAGTGGAAACATCGCCAGCAACAACATTGACCTTGACGAGTTTTTCCTCAACCTGCGTCAGTGATCCGTTTGCGAGAACATTGCTCTATTCGAAAATACTCTGATATTATACATGGAATGCATCGTCGAAGAAATAGTTACGCAGAAAGCAAGGCCAACCAGTAGATAGACATCCAGGAGTGTTCTCAATTAATGCCTTAGGACGAATTTCCACAATCCACCCGAAAAACGACTATTGCTTCTACCTTCGGTAGCTATTGACAAATGCACGTGGTTCAATTTCATTTGAGTCAATGCGTACTGTGAATGGTACGGTGTTTGCAACTTTTTGAGAAGCATGCCAGCAATTACAATTGCTCGAATATGATAATCAATGGAATCAAACGATGGACGATTTGATAGCTACTTCGCATGCCACTGAAGTTCGCACACTTTTTGTGAAGATCATTTCGATATATTAGCCTTCAAATCCGTGTCAATTATGGGATACGAACAAAAATTGCATTGGCGAAGACATTTTACATAATATTCGATAGGAATTGGAAATTGGCAAATTCCGGTTGATACTTCCAGTGGTTTGATATTAATTCCACCTGCCTTTTGTCAATTCACTTCAACGAAATATGAACTCATCCCGAATGTTTATGCCAACATTGGCCAAACTATCGTAACTGCGATTGCTTGTGTGCACGCGAAATTTTAGCTGCCAAAAATACGAAGCCGTTAATTATCGAGTGGAATTTCTAAAATCTTTTGAGAGGCTTGGTATGCCGCCGCATTATTTACGTCTCAAAGTTGGATCTATCATTATTATGTTTCGCAATCTTCATGCACCGAAATTTTGTAATGGAACCCTACTGATTGGAATTCTACGAATTCTTTTGACGATTTGCCATTTTAGTTCAAACGTATTCAGTTTCCAGTGAAAATTGCATTTGCAAAGACAATCAATAGGACACAACGATAGTCGCTTGAAGTGTGTGGCATAAATCTGGAAATGTCATGTTTTTCACACGGCCAGTTATACGTGGCGTGTTCACGAGTTGGAAAACCATTCACGAGTTGGAAACCATCTTCTCTGTACATTTACAGAAACCAAAAAATATTGTTTATCAAGCCGCGTTACATTGAAAAAAAATTTAGAAAAATCGATTTTTAACACAACTAAATTCAACTTTCTTTTCATTTCAAAACACATAATTTCACGCAGGACAACTCCTGCGGAGTCAGCTAGTAATACCAATAAAATTATTAGTTTTCTTTTTATTGCAGGTAAAATAATATAATGGTTTAAGAGATATTTAATGCCGAAGACTTTACTCTTTACTGTACACGTTTTTTTGTTTTTGATTCACTGTATGTATACCTGAGTAAAGAAATTATATGTGCACGACTTCAAAGCCATTAAATTTGTAAATAAATAGAGTTATCAAAGTTTTGGTTTTTGTTTATATATTTATGTGGGAATATAGATCGGTGGCAACTCCGCCAACGAAGACGGGTAGGTGGGAAAGACAATGAGAACAAAAGCTAAAGTTAGTCGTTAAACTGGTGTCATCGGCGGAAGGTGTTTCTTCGGTATTTCTGATCTAATATTTTCGGTAGTTTGTGAAGTTAAGTGTAATCCAAACGTTACTTTAATATAATCATTTTCAATGTCATTGCGAGCTGCAATTTTATACAAACTATAATTAAAACTGTAATCAAAACCCTTATTGGAACTGTAATTAAAACTGTAATCAAAAACTATAATTAACAAACTGTAATTTGAATTAAAGTTAGCAATAAAGCGTAATTTTGGAACTGTGTGAAGTATTGTTTATTTCAATTGGAAGCGTGTTGTGGTAGCAAAATCCCACATCCTCCAAAAATCCACAATCCTCGTAAAATTGGCCTGTAAATTCAACCAATTCACTATCGAGCAAATCTAAATACATGTGTGCATTCATTTTTGTTAATATATATAGCATATGGGAGTTTTTCCTTCATAACAAAAAGCAGCCCACACCATTACAGAACCTCCGCCGTGTACTCGACGGAGGCATGTGCGTCGAAGATTTTGTGTATGATGCCAATATTTTTTATAACCATCAGGTCCATCGAGATTAAACTTTTTTTCGTCGTTGAACACAACGGTTCGCCAAATTTTGTATTTATCTGCAAATGCTAAACGTGCGTTTATATGCCTAGGCAAAAGGTCTGGTTGTGGTACCATAGAAAGGTGTTTTATGCTAGGATTTTGATGAATAATTTGAATTTAATAAGTAAACTAAGAGGTCAACACTTTTCGACACCTGAATAGTCCATTGATAAGTTTAAAAGTTATATTGTGGAGATACCTAAGTCGGAGTGACAAAAGTGCTTCCACAATTGGTTCAAGCGCATGCAAAACTGTTTAGATCTTAAGGGAGAGTATTTAGAAAAACTATAAAGAGATTTTTGTTTTCGAATCCCGAAATACAAAAGGCAGCGTACGTAACACATTTTAGATTTTTGGTTTGAGGTGGAAGCAAGGTGCACGGACGTGGTTTTTTAATTTTCTCCGTGTATTCAGATTTCACATACAGTAAACAATCAATAATAATAAAATAAAAACGAACAATCAATTAAAAATCAGTGCACACTAGTTATTAATAATAAACATAAACAAATACTACACGAAATAAATAGATAGAAACAAAAAACAAACAATAATGAGTGCTTCGCAGACTCACCAGCAAAGCCGATTTACAATTTAAAATATCTGCTCCATCGTAGAGTTACCGTTAAGGGAATGGTCCAGTACAATGGCCAAACTGTAAAGAGTATGGACACACGAAAGTATATTTCACCCTACGCAGTGTCTGCGTGGTGTATGGTGATCTACATCCTACTTCAAAATATACTCTTAAAAAAAGGATTTAAATAAAAAATGTAGTTGTTGTGGGGGAAATCACACTGCAAGCTATAGGGGTTGTCCTGTATATAAAGGCTTAAAAACGAAATTGTCTGTCGGAATTCAAGCACGTCGTAATCAAATGATAAATATTCCTCCTAGCCAAAATATTGAAATCCCGGTCCATGTTTCAAAAACATTATTTATTAAACATAATGCTACACAAGGGAGCTATCAAGCACGTCGTATTCAAATGATAAATATTCCTCCTAGCAAAAATATTGAAATCCCGGTCCATGTTTCAAAAACATTATTTATTAAAAATAATGCTACACAAGAGAGCTATGCAAATGTGATGAAAAGCAACACTGCACAAATGCCAACACACAACCAACCAAATGGAACCATTGAACCTATGTATGTATTCAAACCTAACCAAATGTTTGACACAATTTATATCTGCAATGCAAAGTATGATTCAAGAGATAATTAAAGCATAAAACCAAATGTTGTAAACTTGACCATTTTTATATGGAACAGTGTTACCAACATAAATTGCAGCTTATTAGATTTCTAGATGAAAACAAGTAAGGAAGGGCTAAGTTCGGGTATCCCCGAACATTTTATACTCTCGCACAATAAAGTGATAATCGAGATTTCATTATCCGTCATTTACATATTTTTCAAATACCATATTTGTGTAAAGTTTTATTCCTCTATCATCATTGGTTCCTAATGTATATATTATACAGAGAAGGCATCAGATGGAATTTAAAATAGCGTTATATTGGAAGAAGGCGTGGTTGTGAACCGATTTCCCATATTTTGTACATGTCATCAGGGTGTTAGGAAAATATTATATCTTCTTCTTCTTAATTGGCGTAGACACCGCTTACGCGATTATAGCCGAGTTAACAACAGCGCGCCAGTCGTTTCTCCTTTTCGCTACGTGGCGCCAATTGGATATTCCAAGCGTAGCCAGGTCCTTCTCCACTTGGTCCTTCCAACGGAGTGGAGGTCTTCCTCTTCCTCTGCTTCCCCCGGCGGGTACAGCGTCGAATACTTTCAGAGCTGGAGTGTTTTCGTCCATTCGGACAACATGACCTAGCCAGCGTAGCCGCTGTCTTTTAATTCGCTGAACTATGTCAATGTCGTCGTATATCTCGTACAGCTCATCGTTCCATCGGATGCGATATTCGCCGTGGCCAACGCGCAAAGGACCATAAATCTTTCGCAGAACTTTCCTCTCGAAAACTCGCAATGTCGACTCATCAGTTGTTGACAACGTCCAAGCCTCTGCACCATATAGCAGGATGGGAATTATGAGCGACTTATAGAGTTTGGCTTTTGTTCGTCGAGAGAGGACTTTACTTTTCAATTGCCTACTCAGTCCGAAGTAGCACCTGTTGGCAAGAGCAATCCTGCGTTGGATTTCCAGGCTGACATTGTTGGTGGTGTTAATACTGGTTCCTAAATAGACGAAATTATCTACAACTTCAAAGTTATGACTGTCAACAGTGACGTGAGTGCCAAGTCGCGAGTGCGACGACTGTTTGTTTGATGACAGGAGATATTTCGTCTTGCCCTCGTTCACTGCCAGACCCATTTGTTTTGCTTCCTTGTCTAGTCTGGAGAAAGCAGAACTAACGGCGCGGGTGTTAAGGCCGATGATATCAATATCATCAGCATACGCCAGCAGCTGTACACTCTTATAAAAGATGGTACCTTCTCCACTAAGTTCTGCAGCTCGAACTATTTTCTCCAGAAGCAGGTTGAAAAAGTCACACGATAGGGAATCGCCTTGTCTGAAACCTCGTTTGGTATCGAACGGCTCGGAGAGGTCCTTCCCGATTCTGACGGAGCTCTTCGTGTTGCTCAACGTCAGTTTACACAGCCGTATTAGTTTTGCGGGGATACCAAATTCAGACATCGCGGCATAGAGGCAGTTCCTTTTCGTGCTGTCGAAAGCAGCTTTGAAATCGACGAAGAGGTGGTGTGTGTCGATTCTCCTTTCACGGGTCTTTTCCAAGATTTGGCGCATGGTGAATATCTGGTCGGTTGTTGATTTTCCAGGTCTAAAGCCACACTGATAAGGTCCAATCAGTTTGTTGACGGTGGGCTTTAATCTTTCACACAATACGCTCGATAGAACCTTATATGCGATGTTGAGGAGGCTAATCCCACGGTAGTTGGCGCAGATTGTGGGGTCTCCTTTTTTATGGATTGGGCATAGCACACTTAAATTCCAATCGTTGGGCATGCTTTCGTCCGACCATATTTTACAAAGAAGCTGATGCATGCTCCTTATCAGTTCTTCGCCGCCGTGTTTGAATAGCTCGGCCGGTAATCCATCGGCCCCCGCCGCTTTGTTGTTCTTCAGGCGGGTAATTGCTATTCGAACTTCTTCATGGTCGGGCAATGGGACGTCTGCTCCATCGTCATCGATTGGGGAATCGGGTTCGCCTTCTCCTGGCGTTGTGCATTCTCTGCCATTCAGCAGGCTGGAGAAGTGTTCCCTCCATAATTTAAGTATGCTCTGGGCATCGGACACTAGATCACCTTTGGGGGTTCTACAAGAGTATGCTCCGGTCTTGAAACCTTCTGTAAGCCGCCGCATTTTTTCGTAGAATTTTCGAGCATTACCCCTGTCGGCCAGCTTATCAAGCTCTTCATACTCACGCATTTCGGCCTCTTTTTTTTTCTGTCTGCAGATGCGTCTCGCTTCCCTCTTCAATTCTCGGTATCTATCCCATCCCGCACGTGTTGTGGTCGATCGTAACGTTGCGAGGTAGGCAGCCTGTTTTCTCTCCGCTGCGGCGCGGCACTCCTCGTCGTACCAGTTGTTCTTTTGCACTTTCCGAAAACCAAGGGTTTCGGATGCAGCTGTACGTAAGGAGTTTGAAATGCCGTCCCACAGTTCCCTTATACCGAGTTGTTGATGAGTGCTCTCAGAGAGCAGGAGTGCAAGCCGAGTAGAAAATCGTTCGGCAGTCTGTTGTGATTGCAGCTTTTCGACGTCGAACCTTCCTTGTGTTTGTTGGCGTGCGTTTTTTGCTGCACAGAGGCGGGTGCGAATATTGGCTGCAACAAGATAGTGGTCCGAGTCGATATTAGGACCTCGAAGCGCACGCACATCTAAAACACTGGAGACGTGTCTTCCGTCTATCACAACATGATCGATCTGGTTGGTAGTTTTTCGATCCGGAGACAGCCAGGTAGCTTGATGAATTTTTTTGTGCTGGAATCTAGTGCTACAGATAACCATATTTCGGGCCCCGGCGAAGTCGATCAGCCTCAACCCATTTGGGGATGTTTCCTCGTGGAGGCTGAATTTACCGACCGTAGTGCCAAATATACCTTCTTTGCCCACCCTGGCGTTAAAGTCGCCAAGCACGATTTTGACATCGTGGCGGGGGCATCTCCCATAAGTGCGTTCCAAGCACTCATAAAATACATCTTTGGTCACATCGTCCTTCTCATCCGTCGGAGCGTGGGCGCAGATCAGCGATATGTTGAAGAACCTCGCTTTGATGCGGATTGTGGCTAGACGTTCATTCACCGGAGTGAATGATAGTACTCGGCGACGGAGTCTCTCTCCCACCACGAATCCCACACCAAACTTGCGCTCCTTTATATGGCCACTGTAGTAAATGTCACAAGGACCTACTCGTCTCTGTCCTTGTCCCGTCCATCGCATTTCTTGGACGGCGGTGATGTCAGCCTTTGTTTTTACGAGGACATCAACCAGCCGGGCAGCGGCACCTTCCCAATTAAGGGACCGGACATTCCAGGTGCATGCCCTGATATCGTTGTCCTTATTTCGTTTGCCATGGTCGTCATCAAAAGAGGGGTTTCTCATCCGAGGCTGTTTGTCGCTTTTCATTGGGATAGGTTTTTTACGTGGCGGGTCCCAAACCCAGCGCACAACCCTATGCAGGGGATGTTTCGCCTTCTCACTTTAGCTCACCTTCGAACGGATGTTCTTAGGCTACCCAGAGGATACTTGGTCAAAGACCGGAAGTCGTGAGCTGCTTGAGTCATATGTAAAAGAATCGTTTCTGGCCACTCCCAAGTGAATGGCGATCAGAGAACTTTCCTCACTTGCGTGAACTTCTACACATGACCCCATCCAATATTATATACCGAATTGAAAATCGGTCAAGTATTTCCTGAGATATGGTTTTTGGTCCATAAGTGGGCGACGCCACGCCCATTTTCAATTTTTAAAAAAGCCTGGGTGCAGCTTCCTTCTGCCATTTCTTCCGTTTAGTGCCATTTAGTGTTTCTGACGATTTTTTATTAGTCGGTTAACGCACTTTTAGTGATTTTCAACGTAACCTTTGTATGGGAGGTGGGCGTGGTTATTATCCCATTTCTTCCATTTTTGAAATGTATATGCCTGAAGGAAACGACTCTATAGAGTTTGGTTGACATAGCTATAGTAGTTTCCGAGATATGTACAAAAAAATTGGTAGGGTGGGGCCACATCCACTTTTCCAAAAAAATTACGTCCAAATATGCCCCTCCCTAATGCGATTCTTTGTGCCAAATTTCACTTTAATATCTTTATTTATGGCTTAGTTATGACATTTTATAGGTTTTCGGATTCCGCCATTTCGTGGGCGTGGCAGTGGGCCGATTTTGCCCATCTTCGAATTTGACCTTCTTATGGAGTCAATAAATACGTGTACCAAGTTTCATGACGATATCTCAATTTTTACTCAAGTTACAGCTTGCACGGACGGACGGACGGACAGACAGACATCCGGATTTCAACTCTAGTCGTCACCCTGATCACTTTGGTATATATAACCCTATATCTGACTCTTTAAGTTTTAGGACTTACAAACAAAAGTTATGTGAACAAAACTATAATACTCTCCTTAGCAACTTTGTTGCAAGAGTCTAATGAAATAGATGCAATGCTATTGTCAGAAACTCATCTTACGAATAAAAATGAATTCTTTATAGCGGAATTTACACCCTATATTACAAATTACCTAGATGGAAAGGCGCATGGTATAACAGGAGTGTTGGTTATAAAACTAAAAATTATACAACCACGCATTAAAATCTCATCCGGCGGGGACTTAAGAGTGACAGCTATATACTGCCCACCTTGATTTAAAATTAGAGATATTTAATTTAGAAACTTTTTTGGAACGCTAGGTCACAGATTTCTAGCAGGTGGAGATAACAATAAAAACAAATGTATTGGAACTCATGACTAATTAAACCGAAAGGACGACAGCTTTATCATCTTCTTCTTCTTAATTGGCGTAGACACCGCTAACGCGATTATAGCCGAGTTAACAACAGCGCGCCAGTCGTTTCTTCTTTTCGCTACGTGGGGCCAATTGGATATTCCCAGCGTAGCCAGGTTCTTCTCCACCTGGTCCTTTTAACGGAGTGTAGGTCTTCCTCTTCCTCTGCTTCCCCCGGCGGGTACGACGTCGAATGCTTTCAGAGCTGAAGCGTTTTCGTCCATTCGGACAACATGACCTAGTTAGCGCAGCCGCTGTCTTTCAATTCGCTGAACTATGTTAATGTCGTCATATATCTCATACAGCTCATCGTTCCATCGAAAGCGATGTTCGCAGTGGCCAACGCGAAAGGACCGTAAATCTTCCGCGGAACTTTTCTCTCGAAAACTCGCAACGTCAACTCATCAGTTGCTGTCATCGTCCAAGCCTCTAAACCACATAGCAGGACGAGAATTATGAGTGACTTATAGAATTTGGTTTTTGTTTATCGAGAGAGGACCTTACTTGTCAACTACTCAGTCCGAAGTAGCACCTGTTGGTAAGAGTTATCCTGCGTTGGATTTCCAGGCTGACATTGTTGGTGGTGTTTACACTGGTTCCCAACTATACGAAACTATCTACATCTTCAAAGTTATGACTGTCAACAGTAACGTGAGTGTCAAGGCGCGAGTACGACGACTGTTTGTTTGATGACAGGAGATATTTCGTCTGGCCCTTGTTCACTGCCAGACCCATTTGCTTTGCTTCTGGAGAAAGCAGAACTAACGGCGAGGGTGTTCAGGCCGATGATATCAATATCATCGGCATACGCCAGCAGCTGCACACTCTTATAAAAGATTGTTTGTAGTTTATTTTCATTGGGGGTGTTTTTTTACATGGCGGGTCCCAAACCCAGCGCACAACCCTATGTAAGGATGTGTCGCCTTCTCACTTTAGCTCGCCTTCAAACAGATGTTCTTAGGCTACCCAGAGGATACTTGGTCAAAGACCGGAAGTCGGGAGCTGCTTGAGCCATATGTAAAAGAGTCATTTTTGGTCACTACCAGGTGAATAGCGATCAGAGAACTTTTCTCACTCGCGTGCACTTCTACACATGACCCCTGCTGTATCATTCTATTATAAATAGACACAATAAACGAATGTTAAAACTAAGCGAAAAAACATCAACATAAGGAAAAAATGTAAAAGATCATAAAAAACACTGACACATACGAACGTCAAACCCTTTGAGGGTTTTACCATACTGACCTAGTGACTTGGAATTTCTCACCCCCCAGATTAGCTGTTGTACTGTGTAATATTAAAACGTTTCCCGAGCTCTTGAAACGATTAACTACATTAAAACACAATAGAACCAACGCAAAAAGAAGTAACATATGCATGAAAAGTAACGGTATTTGCAGTTAAAGCAGACTGAACGCAGACTTTGTGGTGCCTATGTTTATTTGTTCTTACACTAAAATCACGAAACTGAAAATATGAATATACATTTTTGTGTAGACATTTTAAACTTATGATTATAAGAAGAACTACTTATAAACATTTTTTACTGAATTGCATATTTGCATTGTTGTTTTCTTCTTCTTAATTGGCGTAGAAACCGCTTAAGCGATTATAGCCGAGTTAACAACAGCGCGCCAGTCGTTTCTTCTTTTCGCTACGTGGCGCCAATTGGATATTCCAAGCGAAGCCAGGTCCTTCTCCACCTTCCAACGGAGTGGAGGTTTTCCTCTTCCTCTGCTTCCTCCGGCGGTTACTGCGTCGAATATTTTCCGAGCTGGAGTGTTTTCGTCCATCCGGACAACATGACCTAGCCAGCGTAGCCGCTGTCTTTTAATTCGCTGAACTATGTCGATGTCGTCGTATATCTCGTACAGCTCATCGTTCCATCAAATGCGGTATTCGCCGAGGCTAACGCGCATAGGACCATAAATCTTTCGCAGAACTTTTCTCTCGAAAACTCGCAACGTCGACTCATCCGTTGTTGACATCGTCCAAGACTCTGCACCATACAGCAGGACGGGAATTATGAGTGATTTATAGAGCTTGGTTTTTGTTTGTCGGGAGAGGACTCTGCTTCTCAATTGCCTACTCAGACCGAAGTAGCACCTGTTGGCAAGAGTTATCCTGCGTTGGATTTCTAGGCTGATATTGTTGGTGGTGTTTACGCTGGTTCCAAGATAGACGAAATTATCTACGACTTCAAAGTTATGACTGTCAACAGTGACGTGAGAGCCAAGTCGCAAATGCGACGACTGTTTGTTTGATGACAGGAGATATTTCGTCTGGCCCTCGTTCACTGCCAGACCCATTTTCTGTGCTTCCTTGTCCAGCCTGGAGAAAGCAGAACTAACGGCGCGGGTGTTGAGGCCGATGATATCAATATCATCGGCATACGCCAACAGCTGTACACTCTTATAGAAGATGGTACCTTCTCTATTTAGTTCTGCGGCTCGAACTATTTTCTCCAAAAGCAGGTTGAAAAAGTCGCACGATAGGGAATCGCCTTGTCTGAAACCTCGTTTGGTATCGAACGGCTCGGAGAGGTCCTTCCCGATCCTGACGGAGCTTTTGGTGTTACTCAACGTCAGTTTACACAGCCGTATTAGTTTTGCGGGGATACCAAATTCAGACATCGCGGCATAAAGGCAGCTCCTTTTCGTGCTGTCGAAAGCAGCTTTGAAATCGACGAAGAGGTGGTGTGTGTCGATTCTCCTTTCACGGGTCGTTTCCAAGATTTGGCGCATGATGAATATCTGGTCGGTTGTTGATTTTCCAGGTCTAAAGCCACACTGATAAGGTCCAATCAGTTTGTTGACGGTGGGCTTTAATCTTTCACACAATACGCTCGATAGAACCTTATACGCGATGTTGAGGAGGCTTATCCCACGGTAGTTGGCGCTGATTGTGGGGTCTCCTTTTTATGGATTGGGCATAGCACACTTAAATTCCAATCGTTGGGCATGATTTCGTCCGACCATATTCTACAAAGAAGCTGATGCATGCTCCTTATCAGTTCTTCGCCGCCGTGTTTGAATGGTCGGGCAATGGAACGTCTGCTCCATCGTCATCGATTGGGGAATCGGGTTCGCCATCTCCTGGCTTTGTGCGTTCACTGCCATTCAGCAGGCTGGAGAAGTGTGCCCTCCATAATTTAAGTATGCTCTGGGCATCAGTGACTAGATCACCTTTGGGGGTTCTACAGGAATACGCTCCGGTCTTGAAACCTTCCGTAAGCCGCCGCATTTTTTCGTAGAATTTTCGAGCATTACCCCTGTCGGCCAGCTTATCAAGCTCTTCATACTCACGCATTTCAGCCTCTTTCTTCTTCTGTCTACAAATGCGTCTCGCTTCCCTCTTCAACTCTCGGTATCTATCCCATCCCGCACGTGTAGTGGTCGATCGTAACGTTGCGAGGTAGGCAGCCTGTTTTTTCTCCGCTGCGACACGGCACTTCTCGTCGTACCAGCTGTTCTTTTGCACTTTCCGAAAACCAATGGTTTCGGTTGCAGCTGTACGTAAGGAGTTTGAAATGCCGTCCCACAGTTCCCTTATACCGAGTTGTTGACGAGTGCTCTCAGAGAGCAGGAGTGCAAGCCGAGTAGCAAATCGTTCGGCTGTCTGTTGTGATTGCAGCTTCTCGACGTCGAACCTTCCTTGTGTTTGTTGACGTGCGTTTTTAATGCACAGAGGCGGGTGCGAATCTTGGCTGCAACAAGATAGTGGTCCGAGTCGATGTTAGGACCTCGGAGAGTAAGCACGTCTAGAACACTGGAGACGTGTCTTCCGTCTATCACAACATGATCGATCTGGGTGGTGGCTTTTCGATCCGGAGACAGCCAGGAAGCTTGATGTATCTTCTTGTGCTGAAATCTAGTACTACAGATAATCATATTTTAGGCCCAGGCGAAGTCGATCAGCTTCAACCCATTTGGGGATGTTTCGTCGTGGAGGCTGAATTTACCGACCGTAGTGCTAAAGATACCTTCTTTGCCCACCCTGGCGTTAAAGTCACCAAGCACGATTTTGGCAACGTGGTGGGGGCAGCTCTCATAAGCTCGCTCCAAGCGCTCATAGAAGGCATCTTTGGTCACACCGATATGTTGAAGAACCTTGCTTTGATGCGGATTGTGGCTAGACGTTCATTCACAGGAGTGAATGATAGTACTCGGCGACGGAGTCTCTCTCCCACCACGAATCCAACACCAAACGTACGCTCCTTTATATGGCCACTGTAGTAAATGCCACAAGGACCAACTCGTCTCTGTCCTTGTCCCGTCCATCGCATTTCTTGGACGGCGGTGATGTCAGCCTTTATTTTCACGAGGACATCAACCAGCAGCGGCACCTTCCCAATTAAGGGACCGTACATTCCAGGTGCATGCCCACATTTCGTAGTCCTTAGTTCGTTTGCCATGGTCGCCATCAAAAGGGGGGTCTCTCATCCGAGGCTGGATGCTACCTTTCATTGGGGGTGTTTTTTTATGTGGCGGGTCCCAAACCCAGCGCACAACCCTATGTAGGGGATGTTTCGCCTTCTCACTTTCATATGTTGAACATGTTATCACCTAGTATCTTAAATTTTTAATTTCGCGTAAATATATTCAATTAATTAAATTTCGCGAAATTGTTGAATTTTGAAAAATTGAAAAATTCACAAAGCAAATTTATCCGCGCTTTTAAATTATCAACATATTTGAATATATTACTAGTGATCCATTTTATCAGAGATAAGCTGCATATTTCACAGTATATTTCACAGTATATTTCCACCCCGTGGTTAGCCGAACATTTTGGAATTTACTACTCGCCGAACATTGTTGCCACATTTAGATCCAAATATGTTGAACTTCTTTTCATAATTAAAATCACATTCGACCAAACCCCGATACCATGATTTACGAACGTTTTTGCGGATCAAACGCTTCTTTCTATTTTTTTCCACTTATAAGCTTTATTTTGGAGTTCGCCCGTTATAGCCAGCTGCTCTAAGTGTTCAGTGTACAGTTTCGTCGCTGAAACGTATTCCAGCATGCTGAGTGAGTCTTTGAATATGTGAATTTTCTTTAATTTTTCTCACGATAACGGTTTTATCACGACTTTGAAGTTTTTCCGGCTCTTCTGATCGCACCCCCAACTTCAGCAAGTTGCTATGAATTATTGAAACGCTTCCATTATTAAATTTTGATATTTCCTGCAACGTAGTTACGTTCTTTAAGTTCTTAATAATACATTAAAATTTTTTCTCATGTTTCAAACAATTTAACTTATTTTTTACAAACAAAGACAAGATCACCGGGTTCTACCAAAATTTTAACTCAGAATGAACATAAATTGCCACTGACAGCATAGAATGCCAACAAAAATAACGACAGTTTTAAAAAACCTTTTAGAAACCAAATTTCCGAAATTTATTTTCATTCAAAATAAGTTTTTTTTTTTTTATTTTAAATCAGAGTTCAAAATTTATTTGAAGTAATAATTAAGTTTCAAAAAAAATTCTGCAAACTAAAAATATTTTGGGATCATTTTACTAAAAAAATATATTTTTCTAATACTTTTGTTAGGCACTGCATGAAGATTGTGCACCGCATGCAAGTAGCGTCGTAGTATCCTAGCGCGTTGACTGAAATTCTCAATTAATAACAAATCTTAAAATTAATGCACTTTTTCTAGTTTCACTAAAATTGCTATTAGCAAGCAAATTATTTTCTTTTCATTTAATTTGTTTTACGGAAAAGTTTAATAATTTAAATAAGGCAAAATCAATTGCGATTTTTTTTTGGTTTCTTGGACTTCAAATGTCGAAATTTTACTTTTCATTTATCACAGCAAAATGTAAGATTTGTTTACAAAAAAGATGTAAGATTAGTTTACAACTCAGCCAAGGGAAAATGTTACCGTTTGGCACATATTTTTATGGCGTTTTTATTTATCGATGTAAATGCTGCCTAATTATTAGGCAACATTATATACCTAAATGCTCCATTGAACCTTGTAAATATGTATATTCCAGTTTTCACGAATAAACAAATGCAAACAAAACATGGGGTGGGAGTAGGTTAGGTTTAGCGGATTAAAGTCCCGCACTCCGGCTTTCGATGCTTCCTCCTACTAGAAAAAAAACCATTCGAATTATTCAGCGTTGAGCTTAGCAAATTTGAACGATTAATAATAAATAGTACAAAAATTTTGTTGAAAAAAGGTAACTATCACAGAAACGGTAAATAAAAATCCGCTGGACAACTCCCACCCTTACGCTTTGAGAAGAGCAGATAAATGCTACCACTTTTTCTGGTTAGGAGACAACATTTGAATAAAAGAACAAGCTAACCAGAAGTTTGAATATTGAGAAAATAACACGCTAATTTTAGGCCCCATCGTCCAAATTTGATACCGATTACGATCAAGCATTTCATTAGTGATTTAGAGCACTTTTAGTATTTTTTAAGAAAACCGTTGTAAAAAGAGTTGGCAGGGATATCATTCGATTTCGACAGGTAAACTTGTGACCAAAAATTGTCCAAATAAGACGAAAACTTTTCAAGTCTGCAGATACCGAATATGTGGATCAAAGTTTCTATTGCCAACAAATTATTGTAGAAATTCCCATGAATCCTTTCCAAAAAATATTATACCTGTATGTCAAAAATGGATTGAATCGAATCAATAATTTCTTTAGCCCCATAACCAGTTGAATTTAAATCGTATTTTGCTAATAACATCTTTGTGACTCAAATTGATAAATTCGGGTGAAAACTATACTCCATATAATCTACAAACCTTATGCACCTGAAAGTATTTCCTTGGCTTTGATCCTGGCAAGTTGCAGGCGTATGAAGTGTTGGGTTACACCCGAACTTAGCCTTTCCTTAATTGTTTTAAGCATTTTTATTATACTTGTATATATTTTTCAGTATCTATGAAACTGTTGATTCTTTTGTCAGAGCCATTCAGTTTCAGTACGAGTGAAAAAGGTACACATGTAAACATACAGGCGAAGCTAATAAAAGCGTCGTAAGATCAGCCAAATGTACTGTGGTCCAGATATTTGGTATCTGGGTCTTTGAAGTGGAATTTTATCCTGATATATTCATTAGTGTTTGATTTGTATACTGGTCGTAAATTAATCAGATGATATTTAAAGTTGTGTTGTATAGGAGACGCAGTTTCTGTTCAATTTTGAAGGAGTATAAAGGAGTGGTTTGCTCTCATACCAAATTATTTCATTAATATATTATTTCAAACATATAATATTTAATACACAATGCACTTACAATTCCTCTTCAATCTTATCGCGCATTCAAAATGTTTATGATGCGTTTGTTACGCTAGTGTTGCTCGAATTTTCGCGTAGAACTTGATTCCCATCAAAGGCAACACTGACGCAGTAACTTCACAACGAACACACCCTAGTTCCTGAGATATAGGATTTCATCTACAGTTGGACAGTGATGCGCCAGTGTTACATTTTTACACTTTTACAACACCAACCTCTCTTGGGTGCTATTAAATATATGTGGCATATGGCCAGCAGTGGCAGCCAAGCGACAGAGGTCAGTTAAAAAGGCAGTCCAGCTTTACAAGGCCGCAATAACCAGAGGTTTACCAAGCCAGAAGCGGTAGATAAGGAGCATATTCCATCCCGACCAAAAGCAAGGGCAGCTCAATATAGTCTGCAATACAAATCTGCCGATTGGGGGATGGAGATTCGTCAATGCATTCGAAAACCCCGCAGCAGTATCTTCAGCTGTTGACACAATAATTTATAGAACTGCTAATAAAAAGTGGAGGAAGGTAAGTGTTTTTCAGGGTCTGAGTTATCAGACAGACTCTTTTAACTTTACACTGAGAGAGAGCTTCTGAGCGACTCTCAAGCAGACGCAGATAAGCCAACAATTAATGCGTCTTCCTCAAATTAATCTCCATCACAGCAAAAAAGCTTCTCCAGCCCTAATTAACCACATGGCGGCAGGATAGCCTGACATTGTCCTCATTCAGGTGCTAAAGCTTAATGGAGAACGTATTTGCAGATTGAGAACACCTGGTTATAATTTAAGCAGGACAAACTGCGAAAATGAGGACAAGTAATGTTTTTATTTTACACAGGTATAGTACTCAGGACTGGCTAGTATCACGCTGTATGTCGTAGGAAGAAGATAAAAAACCATCGTTGGTGATGAAAGAGCTGATACGGAACACCGAAGCATGTAAGTGCTAGATTATACTTGGATGCGACTCCAAAGCGCACCACACAGTGTAGGTCAACACGGATATCAAAGAAAGGGGTGAATTGATATTTAACTACTTAATAGGTACTAGGCTGGCTGAAGGTAATATGCCAACATTCATAACAAGAAACTAGTAGAAGGTATCAGACATTGCCCTCATGTCTGAAGTATTAATAAATATGTTCTTGAAGAACACTCCTTTTCCATTTATAAATAAATTTACAACAATTACAAATTATTTCATTTATGTGAGGGACAAAATTATTCAAACAACTCCCAGTCAAGCCATTAAAGTAAAAATTATACTAGTGTTCCGAGAAAAAGCAATAACGGAAGCATTTGGAAAGGTGTTCGTTACCACTATGAAAGCTTCACTCAAAATTTATAGTTTTGCATTTAATTTTCGACATTCGGAATTGCGTTATCGATATTTAGAAAAAACTACCGAAGACGAAAGAAAGATATTTTTAAATTTACATAAATAAAACAAATCATATGCCAAAATTGATAAATGAACAGGAAATCGTAAGAAAAATTAAAGGGAGTCCCAAGCGTTCTTCTAGTCTGGGGGCAGCAGAAGTTTATGTAGAAACTGGGGAAAATCAGGGTTTTCATTTACTACTCCGTAGCAGCAAAATTTCTAGAATTATCGGGAGCCGTAGCAGAGCCATAGCAAAACGATGTAAAAGGATGTGCTCTGCTCTGCTCGGAGTTTTGTTAGGTAAAGGTTAGGTTAGGCTCTCGCATATTTAGCATGTAGTATAGCACATGAAAGTTTTAGTTAGCTCTGCTCTACTACCGCTCCCAATTTTTCTCACAAACTATATTTTTTGTATTATTAAGTAGTGCGTAAATAAACAAAGCAGATGAATTTCGGATGCGCAAACACGCGACGTATAATTGTCCATCGAAACAGGAAATCTCCAAGTTTATTCCGCAAACCTCTATTTGCGGATTTTTTTATGGTCATCGCAAAGGCCAGACGTATTGGAAATTGTAAGCGTTTGTAACCGAATTGGTATTCGCGGGATCAAGATATCCCCTCCTTTGTATTTTCCTTTTATTATTGTGGCCTCAGTGACGTTATTCATCGACTTTTTCACAACGAGTTTTGTTCGATTGCACAATCGACGTTGATTAATGTTTCCCAGCGTAACGACAACTGATTCTACTTTTAACTGGAATTGTGAGGTAGTAATCATAACGGTGTTGACTGATTTGAAGGAACCAACTGTACTGGAAGAAAATTCTGAATGGTCGCATTGAGATCCTCAACATCTTTATTTTTAACTGTTTTGCTATATCTGGGAAAACCCGCTGAATAAGTTTCTCTTTTGATTTTGTGATGTGACAGAAATCTTTGGGTAATGTGATGAACCCGGTCGAGGTGTCCGCTGTGACATTATTATTTCCAATATCTTACAACTGCTTCGCAAACACATTTGCAGTTTCATCTTGTTGTAATAATATTAGTTGTTAATTGGAGTGTCTTCACGAACTGACACAAATAAGATGATTTGATTCTGACGAAAATCACCTAACAACAGATTCATAGCCCCACCGAAAATATTTTGGTTGTCACGAAGGTCTTTCAACTTACGGTTGAGTGTTTCCAGTGACATCTTAGGGGCTATTGCGCATTCATCCCAAACAAACAATTTCCATACCTGTAGGATCTTGGCTGTTGCGTGATTTTTGGCGATGGTTCAAATTGGTGTTTCGGTGATTTGCATGTTTAATTGTAATTTCAAGGCAGAATGTGCAGTTCGCCCATCTTCTAGCAGAGTCACAGCTATTCCAGATGAAGCCAACGTTAGAACATCACTTCGCGATCTGATTCTCGGTAAAAGCAATGAAATTAAGAACGTTGTTCCGGTTTCACCGGGAGCATCAAGAATATAAATTTCACCAGTTCCACTGTTCACAGCTTCTATCAAAGTGTCGTATGCAATTCCTTGTTGTTGATTTAATTGTGGAGCATTCATACGAGCTGTTTCGGCCAATGCTTCAATTCCGTACTGTTGTTCTCTTTTCAACTCGTGGTTTAATGCCTTGTGCATATGCCGATTGTATGCTTTCATTCCCAAACATAACAATACGTTATTTGCCATCAACACATACATATGTATCTTCTATCATGATCAATTTTTCATGGTAAATTTTTGCAGCCCTTGTTGTAATGTAGGATTCAAAGTTTGATGCTAAATATCCTCAGACATTTCATCTCTATACTTAACCTACAAATATTTTGGATTCGAGGGGAGACATGTCGATATGATAATTGCAAACAACGTACGAATTTTATGCGGCGATGAAGATAATATATATATATATTAGATATTTCGGAGACCTTCAGCGTATGATCCCAGTGTGAATCGTTTTTAAGTAAATGTAATAGTTGACATGCCTCACGGCAAGTCGCACACAGTCCAGTTCTCAGTTGCTTAAACGATGTCGAACCACGAACATACACCAACAACAACCGCAAATATTAACATTAATCGTTACTTGGATGTACTGTGTAGAAGCGACTTAGAGCATCTGAAGCAAATGCATTTGGATGTCTTTCAACTAATGGTCCTTGTTTTCGACGCGGAACGATATCGATGTGCATTACATTCGTAATAGTGTGGCATATCAGTATACAACAAATACATGCGAGCAAAATCATCAGTTTGACAAACTGTGAAGAGACTTGTTAATGTTTGTCGATGGTGGACGTGCCATTCTGTCTGCCGTGTTCGATTCATTAAAATAAACTCTCTAATATATTTAATATGTGTAGCGCCAAATGATGTCATCTGGAAACAGCTGTTATATTTCTGAATGTTGGCCAAAAAATGTTTAACATTTCCAATCCAAGAAACTAATGAGCGTTTAGGATCTGGTTTTGGGACCAATCGTACCAATTTTACTTTTCCTCAAGCACAACATAATCCAGTAGACTCACCTGTGTATTTTAACGTCTTAAAATATTTACATATTATTTTAATTTTTCCAATTGTTACCGATTTGTCGGCACAATAATCAATTGCCGGAACTTAGCGAAGTGCAGTTCGTTCAAGAATCACAGGAGCACTGCGACTGCGGATTCTGTTGTTGTGTTTGATGTGCATGAGCTTGTTGCATTCCAAGCCTTTCTACTTTACCGTCACTCAATAAATAACGCAATTCTGACTTAGCAATACGACTATGTTCTTGATCTGTTTCTCTCTGGTCATCAGTGCGGCTAGTACCTGAGATAGCTCTCGCACTTTTGATTAACTGCGACGACCTAAGTCAGGTCGTCTTTTTCTCGGCGACGTAAATTGTATTTAATCAAATTTATAAAACTTCTCGCTCACTTAACACCACTTACTCACTCCCTGGCACCAACGGTAAATAAAGATCAGACCTTTCAAACACTCGCGCATTGAGAATAAACGATAACCAAACCACAGTTTACGACTGTTGTAATTTAATGGCCAGTAATGTAAATATGATACTCTAGCTGACCCGACAAATTGTGTACTGCCTCAATCGATAATTAAACAAGTAAGGAAGGGCTAAGTTCGGGTGTCACCGAACATTTTATACTCTCGCATGATAAAGTGATAATCGAGATTTGATTATACGTCATTTACATATTTTTCAAATACCGTATTTTTGTAAAGTTTTATTCCGCTATCATCATTGGCTCCTAATGTATATATTATACAGAAAAGGCATCAGGTGGAATTCAAAATAGCGTTATATTGGAAGAAGGCGTGGTTGTGAACCGATTTCACCCATATTTTGTACATGTCATCAAGGTGTTAAGAAAATATTATACACCGAATTTCATTGAAAACGGTCTAGTAGTTCCTGAGATATGGTTTTGGTCCATAAGTGGGCGAGGCCACGCCCATTTTAAATTTTTAAAAACAGCCTCTGTGCAGCTTCCTTCTGCCATTTCTTCCGTAAAATTTAGTGTTTCTGACGTTTGTTGTTAGTCGGTTAACGCACTTTTAGTGATTTTCAACATAACCTTTGTATGGGAGGTGGGCGTGGTTATTATCCGATTTCTTCCATTTTTGAACTGTATATGGAAATGCCTGAAGAAAACGACCCTGTAGAGTTTGGTTGACATTGCTATAATAGTTTCCGAGATATGTACAAAAAACTTAGTAGGGGGCGGGGCTACGCCCACTTTTCCAAAAAAATTACGTCCAAATATGCCCCTCCCTAATGCGATCCTTTGTGCCAAATTTCATTTTAATATCTTTCTTTATGGCTTAGTTATGACGCTTTATAGGTTTTCGGTTTCCGCCATTTTGTTAGCGTGGCAGTGGGCCGATTTTGCCCATCTTCGAAATTAACCTTCTTATGGAGCCAAGGAATACGTGTACCAAGTTTCATCATGATATCTCAATTTTTACTCAAGTTACAGCTTGCACGGACGGACAGACAGACATCCGGATTTCGACTCTACTCGTCACCCTGATCACTTTGGTATATATAACCCTATATCTGACTCTTTTAGTTTTAGGACTTACCAACAACCGTTATGTGAACAAAACTATTATACTCTCCTTAGCAACATTGTTGCGAGAGTATAAAAAAGAACAAACAAAAAGAATCCGTAATAATTTAAAAATTTCTTTGTACGAATGAAGTTTTATTATTATTTTCTATTAAGAACACATGATGTTGCTTATTTATATAGCAGAGTTTCCCAGAAAAACATCAAACGATTATAGATTTTGTAAAATCTTTTTATTATACCCTTGCAACCTATTGCTAGAGAGTATATAGTTTTCTTCTACTAACAGTTGTTGGTCAAAAACCGGAAGTCATGAGCTGCTTGAGCCATATGTAAAACAATCGTTTCTGGCCACTCCCAAGTGAATGGCGATCACATAACTTTCCTCACTTGCGTGAACTTCTACGCATGACTCCATCCACTTGTGCACTTGTGGGAAAGAAATTATGGAAATGTTGGCGTGGCCCCGCCCTCTAATAAGTTTAATGTACATATATCATAAACCACTAAAGCTAGAACAACCAAATTTACTGAGAGCAAAAGAAAAGGACGCCTCCCGACAGTTGCTCCCTGTATTACGGTACTGTTCAAAACAACTAAAATCACGATAAATCAATAACTACATACGCCAGAAACATTAAATTTTACCCCTGAGACGGTACGAGAAGGCTTTATAGGAGACATTGTGAAAATTGGACGATGGGCGTGGCACCAAACATTTTTTGGAGAAATCACATATCTCGGAACTTGACCTACTGATCTCGACTAAATTGAGTACGTTACATTCTTATTATATTCCTGTCACAGTTCAAAAATATCTCCAAAAATATTTGTAAAAAATATTTCCATATAACACAATTTTAAAATCCTTTTGTTTCTTTCACTTTCCAGTACATAAATCAAGATGTAATTAAATAACGGGGTAAAATTTTGCAATAACAATTCCTTTAGAGTATACCACCTTATGACCAAAAATTGTCCAAATCCAAACAAAGTGTTCAAGCCGCTAGATACCGAATATGTGGACCTCAATATGTATAGTTGAATTTTAGCCAAAAGTAACGGTCAATTTATGGGATTACAATTGAAATGAAAAGAGGATCTTTCTCTTATGATAATACCTTTTAGTATGAAAAATGGGTTGAATTGGGCAATACTTCTCTAAGCACCCATATACTTTATATAGATTATCGAACTTTCCGGTGGCTTCATGCTGCATATATCGGCCAATATTTGCGTTATCTCAATGAAAATTAAAAAACGTGTATAACTTATAACAGTGTACATTTTTGCCTAAAATAAGTAAAATTGGGTGAAAACATGACCTGCCCCCCATATAACTAATATCAGAACTTTCGAACATACGACTGACTTTAGACCATGTGATTAGTCATTGTATGTAAGGTACTTTAATGAAACGCAGGGAACATTTTTTTTAGCATGTGGCATTATAATAATTAATGGATAATATCGGGTCGATACTAATCTGACTCTCATATACTGCATTTGATTTTTCCTTTTCTATAAAATCGTATGCCGGATGTGTCGATCAGTGTATTCGTTATATAGAGCATATATACTTGTATATATATAGGGATACCATATTCCCTGATTTTGACCTTCGGCACTGATTCCCTGATTTTCGTGAAAATTCCCAGATTTTCGCCACTGTAACCAATTTAATTACGACAGTTTTAAGAATTGGAAGAACAAATATCAGCTTTTGTAGCCGATAATGCCCCTGTCAACTTCGGTGAATTGAATCGAGAAGGTTCCCAAAATGTTTTTTCTTTGTTAAAAAGAGATTTCAATTCTGAGCTTGTTGGAATCGGTTGGCAGCTCACATTTTGTACAATTCTGCTCATTATGGCTTGTATCGTTTCAAACTCGATGCAATTTTTGACATTGAAATCATGGCCTTCAAATTGTTCAAACATTTTTCAATTTACACTCTGAACACAGAAGAATTAAAAATGTTTTGCGATTTTTTTCAAGTTGAGTACGAGCCTATGTTATCTATTTCAAAACTAGGTGGCTTAGTTTATTTCCAGTAGTTGAAAGAATCTTAAAAAAAAGTTTGTTCCGTTGAAGTCGTATTTTCTATCGATTGAGAAATCCCCCGCATTTTTGCATTCTGTTTTCCAATGACTTTGTTGAACCTTTTTTGTTGTTGTATATGCTCACATGATATTTTTGAACAAAATTTCATTCCTTTCACTTTAATCACCACACTCAGTGCTTTGAATGCTAAGGAAAAACGTGAAAAATGTGTGAACTTATGCGAACATATGCACCGGGACTGATTTTGACTGAGTCCGATATGGTAATCCCATATATATATAAAATTGCTTAGATTCCGATCCTCTTTCCTTGGCTTTGATTATAGCAAGCTGCAAGTGTATAAAATCTTCGGATGCACTTGAATTTCCTTACTTGTCTTTGATTATTTTTGTTCATTTATACAAAACACTTTTTATTTGTATGCATGCGGTCGTTTTGTTATTTTGTTAATAAATCAAAAGTATGAAAAATCGTAATTAAAGATTTAAAACTATTTGCTTAAATTCGAAATCTGTAATACTGCATTCAAACGGCGACTCTTTTGTCGCTCATTATAGGCAAATTCTTTTTTGGTGCCGCAGAGTGCGTTTACACGAGCGACACGAGTCCAGCAACTCGAGTCGAGTTTTTTTGTCTTCCTTTTCGAAAAATAAAGTTGAAGTTTGAAAAAACCCCTCAGCAACTCGTGGTTATTCGCACAGTATGTTTCGTGTGTCACATCATCATAGGTGGGAACGTTACATCAGTCAAGTGCAATTCTGACCGACTAGTGTCACTTCCCGACGTGTTCCGGCCTGCGCACAATACGTGAGTGGAGTGTGTCGTATGTTGCCTCATACTGCAGGAGTCTGCCCCGCAAACCGCAACAGTGACATCGCCAACCAACACCACGGTGCGACAACCACCCCTGCGAGTTCTACAGATGCAACAACCACCACCTACATGACCATCTTCACCCACGCACACCCGCGAAAAACCCGCATCTTACAATTGAACTGCAACGGTCTCCAGAACAAGATCGAGGAGATAATTGCATTCATGAGCCGGGAGCGCGTATAGATAGCTGCGGTCCAAGAATCAAACTAAACAGCTGCTCAGATCTTCTGTGTTGTGCCGGTTTCAACGTCTTACGTAAAGATCGCAAACGAGAGAATGGTGGAGGCCTAGCCTTCATGCTGCACAACACCGTGCAATACCGTCTTATCGATGGCGACATCGACCGCAGGGATACTACCCTAGAATGTCAGGGTATAGCTATCCAGTTACAGGGCAACCCTACAAGATATCACCCCAATATAGGTGCGTTACTTCGTGGTGAAAACCGATTGGTACTATGCGACTTTAACGCGCGCAATAATCTTTGGCTTTCCTGCCTGTAAAATGATCGCAGAGGGATTGTTCTGGCGGAACAGATAGACGATTTGGCATTCTGCACAATGAATGACGAAATCCTTCGCCAACCACTCTTCACGAGAAGTGATCCCACCACTGAAACCTGGGAAACCCGCAAACAAAGGGGAGTCCTATGGTCCGATAACTCTCCTCTTCCCAGTAGTGAAGATACTTGAGGCTTTACTACTCCCTACCTAAACACCACCTGAGCCTAGCAAACCAACAACATGGCTTCCGAAAAGTGCACAGTACCACCACTGAGCACGAAGCCTATCTCTCCCCCACTAAATTTACAGCAATTATCGCCAAAGTACCTAACCACAACAAAATCCTCATGTTGCTAGCCGGCAGCATATGAGGAAAAGACAAATAAACGACGTTAGCAACATGCAAGACAATCGGCCATATGGTCGCCTAGATGCAGCAAACATGTCAGAACACCTCATTCTGGACTACGACAGAATGCCTCTTGATGTCTCCTATCGAACACCTGCACAGTGAGACCCGTATGCTCCCAGTTAAGAAGCATAATGAACTCCTCGCCAAGCACTTTCTGATGGGGTGTTTTCACAGAAATCATCCCTGCGTGGAGCGAAAACAGCTACTAGGAGCATCAAGAGGTCCTCCCTCAACAACGTCGACGACATAAAACAATACGCCGACCGGACTTCGGACGCAACAAACTTCAGACATGCACTGACCTCCATTCACAGTGGAGTCGTTAACATCTTCACCGACTTCCTCTCAGTGAATGGCGTACTTGGAGGAAAACCACCACCAACTCCATACATGGGCGGAGTCACCTTAGGACCTGCTAAGGCCTTAAGGAGCTATACCAGTGTAACCCATGCATTTTGAAAGAAAGTACTCGATCGAATGTTTCGAAGTTTTTAAGGCATAATAGGGTATATTTTCAGCTATATTTAAAGATTTTTTTTTTTTAAATATATATAAAATATTGAAAAATTGAATTGGAGTAAGGTTGTCTTCGGAGGTGTCAAGAAAAGCGTTAACCGACTGCTTACATGATCCCGTCCGAAAGAGTAGCTGAAACAAAAAAACTCAAAAGCGTTGAAGGTATTTCCTATCCAACGACCTACGATATTTAAAATATACGAAAAATTAACAAAATGGCATAGTCCTAAAAAAAGTTCGCTTTTTTCGGTAAAAAAATTTTCTTTTTTAATGTCAAATTAAGAGTTGTCAACCAATGAAAATGATCATTGTATAGAAAATGTATTCAAGAATACTAAGTTTCAATTTGAAGTCGATCGGTTAATTTTGCGTCAAGTTATGATGTTAGCAATTTTGAAAAATGTCGTTTCAAGAAAAATGCGTTTAAAGTTTCACCTACATGATAATTTGATGAGAGCGTCGCTTTTTAGAACGCTGTCATTCAAAACCTATTCAAGATACGACTTTTCCGATTTCACAGGGTATTTGTGAACATTCAAACTATCAAAAAAGCAAAAAATACAAAAAATTTTTTGAAAATGTCACACTGGTACAGCAGGGAGTGGACCACAAGTGGACCGAGTGGCCATCAGCGGTCCTCCACGGTCCATAGGAGCACCAACAGGCAACATGACTTTAGAGTCCGATCTGCGGAAACAACCCAGCAGGAACTACCTGGAGAAGAGTTCATTATGCTCCTTAACTGGGGGCATAAGCATATCACTATGTAGTTGTTCAATGGGAGACATCAGGAGGCATCCTGTCGTAGTTCGGAGTGCAGTGTTCGGGCAAGTCCGAAGTTTCTTCATCTGCGTTCCACTGCATCCAGGCGACCATATTGGTGCGGCGAAGTCGAGGACCGGCCGACCGATTACCTTGTAAGATGCCAACAACGTTTCTTTGTCTTTTCCCCAAGTGCTGCCGGCTAGCGACTTAAGGATTTTGTTGCGGCTCTGTACCTTAGCAATAATCGCGGTCGTATGGGGAGTGAACGAGCGCACTGACTATTAAAAGTTACAAATAAAATTTTAGGGATATTGACAGTCGGAATCTTGACGCCATCGACCACAATATTAAGCTCAAGTCTATACTCCTTCGTCCAGTTCGGAAATATGGTTGCTGTGGATTTGGTGGGGGAGAGTGTTAAGTTCCGTGCAGTGAAGAATCAAAAAGGTCGGAGAGATAGCCGTTTATGTTTGAACACATGTCATCGACTTCATTGTCCGACGTCAATATCGTGTAGTCATCAGCGTACGAGCTTGCAAGCTCCCTCTGATGGCTGTGGGAATTTCGAGATGTAGAAATTAAACAGTTTCCACAGCGAATATCGCTAAGGACCATAAATCTTTCGCAGACTTTTCTCTCGAAAACTCGCAACGTCGACTCACCAAATGTTGACATGGTCCAAGGAATTATGAGTGACTTATAGAGTTTGGTTTTTGTTCGTAGAGAACACTGTAGGCAAGAGATATTCTGCGTTGGATTTCGAGGCTGACGTGTTGTTGGTGTTAATGCCGATTCCAAAATAGACGAAATTATCTACGACTTCGAAGTTATGACTGTCATCAGTGACGTGGGTGCCTAGTCGCGTGTGCGACGACTGTTTGTTTGGTGACAGGAGATGTTTCGTCTTGCCCTCGTTCACCACTAGAACCATTTGCTTCGCTGCCTTATCCATTCTGGAGAAAGTATCAATAACGGTCGGGTGTTGAGACCTATGATATCAATATCACCGGCATACGCCAGCAGCTGTACACTCTTATAAAAGATGGATTTTCCCATGGTAGATTATTGGGTCTCCCATTTTGTGGATTGGGCAGAGCACACTTAAATTCCAATCTAAACTGAATGCATTTTGACCTTCACGTACGCATAAGGATCACTCACCCATCCTCCCGACGCAATACTTGACGGTGGTACCGGGGGGAACGGTACAGGACGGTAGGAGGTTTAGTTCAAATTAACGTACCGCACTGTCATGGGGTCCAGGCTTTCGATGCTTCCTCCTCATAAAAATAAAAAACAAAAACGAAATGCTTCTTATCAGGTCTTCGCCGCCGTGTTTGAATAGCTTGGCCGGCAATCCATCGGCCCACGCCACTTTGTTGTTCTTCAGACGGGTAATTGCTATTCGAACTTCTTCATGGTCGGGCAATGGAACGTCTGCTCCATCGTTGTCGATTGGGGAATCGGGTTCGCCTTCTCCTGGCGTTATGCTTTTACTGCCTTTCAGCAGGCTGGAGAAGTGTACCCCCAATAATTTTAGTACGCACTGAGCATCGGTTACCAAATCACCTCTGAAGGTTTTACAAGAGTATGCTCCGGTCTTGAAACTTTCTGTTAGTCGCCGCATCTTTTCGAGCATTACCCTGTCGGCTAGCTTGTCAAGCTCTTCATACTCAAAGCAATGGTTTCGGTTGCAGCTGTACGTAAGGAGTTTGAAATGCCGTCCCACAGTTCCCTTATATCGAGTTGTTAACGAGTGCTCTCAGAGAGCAGGAGTGCAAGTCGAGTAGAAAATCGTTCGGTTGTCTGTTGTAATTGCTGCTTTTCGACGTCGAATCTTCCTAGTGTTTGCTGAAGTGCGATTTTTGCTGCAACAAGATAGTGAAACGAGTCGTTGTTAGGACCTCGCATCGTTCACACATTTAAGACACGGGAGACATGTCTTCCGTCTATCACAACATGATCGATCTGGTTGGTAGTTTTTCGATCCGGAGACAGCCAGGTAGCTTGATGAATCTTCTTATGCTGGAATCTAGTACTACAGATAACCATATTTCGGGCCCCGGCGAAGTCAATCAGCCTGAACCCATTTGGGGATGTTTCCTCGTGGAGGATGAATTAACCGACTGTTGTGCCAAAGATACCTTCTTTGCCCACCCTGGCGTTAAAGTCGTCAAGCACGATTTTGACATCGTGGCGGGGGCAGTTCTCATAGGTGAGCTCCAAGCGTTGATGGAAGGAATCTTTGGTCACATCGTCCTTCTCTTCAGTTTGATGCCGTTTGTGGCTAAACGTCCCTCCACCGGAGGTACTGACAATACTCAGCATCGGAGTCTCTCTCTCACCACGAATCCCACACTGAATTTGCGCTCCTTTATATGGCCACTGTATTAAATGCTACAAGCACCTACTCGCCTCAGTCCTTGTCTAGTCCATCGCACTTCTTGGACGGCGGTGATGTTAGACTTCACTCTAACGAGGACCTCAGCCAGCTGAGCAGTGGCAGCTTTCCAATTAAGGGACCGGACATTCCAAGTGCACGTCCTTAAATCTTTATTCTTAATACGTTTGCGATGGTGGTCATCAAAGGAGGGGTCTCTCATCCGAGGCTGTTGGAAAATTTTCATTGGGTGTGGTTTTTACGTGGCGGGTCCCACAACCAACGTACAACCTTGAGTAAGGGATCTTTCGCCTTCTCACTTTAGCTCGCCTTTAAACGTATTTTCTTAGGCTACCCGAGGATACTTCGTCAAATACCGGAAGTCGTGAGCTGCTTGAGCCATATTTAAAAGAATCGTTTCTGGCCACTCCCAAGTGAATGGCGGTCAGAGAACTTTCCTCACTTGCGTGAACTTCTACACATGACTCCATCCTCCTACCAGGAATAGAGACCCGCTTAAATACTAACAACAACATGTCACACAAATATTAAGTTTCCCACTCCAAAATGGTACATCCCCAACTAGTTGGAAATATTCCTATGTCTGTCCTATTTACAAGGATGGCTCAAGGTTTGATGTGTTCAATTAAAAGCCAATTTGTATATAATCGCTCTGGGTTCCCTAACTCGCTGCATTCTTTAAAAATATTATCACCTGCTAACAGCACGGTTTCGTTGGCGGGAAGTCCATTATCTCCAATATGTTCATTTATGTAAATTATCAACTCGAAGCTCTAAATAACGGGCAGGCTGTTCATATGGTTTACATGGACTTTAGCAAAACTTCATTCTAAATAAACGAAGCCGATACGACAACTGAGACGAATCCACTCATACCTAATTGGAAGGGAATTCAATGTTAAAGTTTTTTTTCTATATTATTTTATTTATTTAATCTCCTTTTTTTTAAGCCTAACAACAAGTTGTAAAATCTTAAATCTATTTGAAAACTAGACAGGCTCAAGCAAGTGATTGAACTGTTTTGCTGATACGTTGCTCTTTAGTACGCAGGCATATCTCTTCTTTTAAGGAGTGTTTGATTGCAAGAATGTACCAAAGCATTAGCCAAAGGGTTTGGGTGATCTGGGAGTATAGATGTATATATTTAACTCTGCTGTCTTCTACTTCTTTCCTTACCATAGGAATACCAAGGTCTTTAAGAATATTTTCATTACGCATGTACCATGGTGAATATGTGACTGATGCTTAGGCATTTTCGATTGGAACCTTCGTATTATATCAGTATTAGTTGCACAGGTCCTACCCCACAGTTGAATACCATACATCCAAATCGGCTTTATGACCGCATTATATAAAATCACTTTGTTGTCTAGGCTAAGTTTAGAGTTTTTATTTAAAGGCCAATTTAAATTTGCAGCTCTAATCTTCATACATGTTATTTTACTAGATATACATATGTTTTCTCCACGTGAGACTTCTATCTAGGTGAATACCAAGATATGTTACTATTGTTTATTTTTACTCCCGGGCACATCTTTGGTCTTAGCGAAAATGTAATATGCTTACACTAGCCTATGCTTAGCTAGCCACTCTTCGACAGAACTTTAATGCTCAGTTAATATTCTTGATGCTAAAATGTGGCAATTGTTACGGGTCAGTATTGCTGTGCCATCCGCAAAAGTTGAAGTTAATACATTGTTAGCTGTTGGAAGATCTTCTTATATATGATGTACAGTGTTGGGCCTAAAACACTGCCCTGTGGTGCACCAGCCCTTATCTGTCATTCATCAGATATGAAATCTCATACCTTCTCCATAAATTGTCTATTATCTAAATAAGACTACAATGTTTTATACAATTTTAAAGGTAGAATTTTTTAATCTTATAAAGCCTTAATGCCACACCTTATCAAACGCCTGAGCTACTTATAGAAATATTGCTGAACAGTACTCCCTGTTCTCAAATGTTTTCCTTATTTCGATAGTAATTCTATTTACTTGCTTTATTGTGCCATGTTTCGCACGAAATCCGAATTGATGCGTTGGTATTGTATTATTTTCGCGGAGAAAAGAAGACATTTTTGATAGAAATACTTTTTCAAATATTTTAGAAAGACAGGGTAGAAGACTTATTGGCCTGTAGGAAGACGGCTGTGTTAAGTCTTTTCCAGGTTTATCTATCAAGATAATCTTTTCTTTTTCCATGAAATCGGATAGTATCCGAAACTAAGAATTGCATTGAAGAGCAAAGAGAGCACCTCTACAGCAATAATTGGAAACTCAATTAGCATTTTTGGCGTATTATCATGTCCCGGCGACTTTTTTGGATTAAGTTTTTTTATAGTTCTAATAATTTCAGAAGGTGAAGTCTTGAAAGACTCGAGTGACTCGTTAGCTGTGTTGGGTAAGCTGGACAGCTTAAAAATGTTTTTTGGGCAATTAGGTTGAAATACCTTTTCTAGGTGATCTGATAGCTGACCTAATACATTTTTCTTTGAAGTAATGAAAAGAACTATGTATTCAACGTCCCTCACAACCGCATCGCTAAGCTCTTCAACACTCTACATAATGAAGTGGTCTTCTATAGTGGCTCTCTCAGTGTCTTTTTTCCAGAACTCAAATTGCGTCTATTACAGTACTACTACTAGTCGAATTAGATTTCAAAATTATTGAATTAAATAATTTTTGACCTTACCTCATTTAATCCTATTTTATAACACTTATATTAGTTATAAAATTCCCATTGGTGTCTGCATATTTAAATATGTAAGAGAGAAAGCAGTACTGTAACTCATAGGATACCAATGTAAAGTAGAATGTAGGATAACTTAACCTTTAGTTGTACTAATATAAATGAACTTAGTATTAACCTATCAATGCATGAAGTAAATAAATTTAAAGATATGCTTATTGTGGATGTCGCCACATATACATATACTTTATGTAACTCCTACACTGGCCGACAAATTCGGAATAAGATTTGTTAGAAAAGCGAAAGTCATTATACGAGTATGTTATATATAAGAGCCGGATTAGTATCGACCCGATATTATCCATTAAGGGATCGTCTCAGTGTGAAATTTTCGAGAAATCGATTTTTTTTGTGTTGCATTATCGGATGTTATACACTGTAATAAAAATTCTCTCCAATTTTGAAATCGAAATTTAAATTATTAAGGTCGCTACAGTGTTTATTGTAGAAAAGGAACATAGCGACTCCAAACTTTAAACGCGATTTTCTTAGAATGGAGTTTTTCAAAACGGTTTCCACTCTCAAAGAGTTTTGAAGATATCTAGTTCCATTTGGAGAGAATATTTTTAACGTCATTCGTTATCGCGCTATGTTTTTCATATCTTTTTATTTTTTTCTACGAAAAACCTTCGAAAAAAGGGCCAAAATCGATGCATTTTGTTCAAATCGTAGCCATTTTGTCAATTTTCAAAAACAAAAGAAAACAAAAAACAAAGCTTCCATAGCGCGATAACGACTTTCCTACAAATTAATAATCTTTTTAAAATTTTTTTTTCAACACTTTATTTAACTATTATTTACCCAATAAACATTAACAAATTATTTTTTTATGAGGAATGTATTTATTTATAAAAAAAAATCGGACCGATTAGTTAATTTCAACATTATAAAAAAAATCGCGAAAACCAGTAATTTTACGGAGGGTTCCACTACTATCATTAAGGTACCTCTCATACAATCACCAGTCATATGGAGCAAAGTCAGCCGGATGCTCGAAAATCCTGGTAATGGCCTAAGGAGGCCAGGTCAAGTTTTCGCTCAAATTTATCCATTTTTAGCACAAAGACACATGATTAAAACACGCTTTCCCAATTTCATGGAGATAACTTAAATATTTGCTGATATATCCAGCATAAAGTCACCTGGAAGTTCGAAAATCTTCATATAAGGTATATGGAGGCTGGGGGAAGTATTGGACGGTCTAGACCAATTTTTGTCATACAGACATACCACTGTCAGAGAAGGATTAACCCTGAATTTCAATTATTTATCTCACACATTGACCGATATTTTCGGTCAAAAATCAACTATAGATTCTGGGGTCCACATATTCGGTATCTAGGGTTTTGGACAGTTTTGGTTGAATTTGGACCATTTTTGGTCAAAAGATGCCCTACTTTAAGGGCATTATTACTGTAAAATTTTTTCCTGTTATATTAATTACCTCTTCATTAATGTACTGGAAAATGAAAGAATCAAATGAAATTTTAAATTGTGTTATATGAGAAGTACGCGTAGTTGTAGTCCGATTTTGTCTATTTTCACACTGTAACATAGAAATTTGAATATTAGAAAAATTATACGTACAAAATTTAGTCGAAATCGGTTGGTCGGGTCCCAAGATATGGGATTTCACCAAAAAGTGTGCGGTGCCACGCCCATTGTTCAATTTTTACACCAGGTCTCATAAAGCCTTCTTATACCATCTCCGAGGTAAAATTTAATGACTCTGGCGTAACTAGTAATGGATTTATTGCGCTTTTAGTAATTTTGAACAGTATCGTTATATGAGGAGTGAGCGGGGTTATCTTCCGATTTCACCCATTTTTACACTGTCGGTAGTTCTTCTATAATTTGATCTTAGCAAATTTGGTTGTTGTTGCTATAGTGGTTTAAGAGATATGTACATTAAACATATTAGAGGGCGTGGCCACGCCCACTTTTTCAAAATTATACACAGATGCCCCTTGCGAACTGTGATCCCCTTTGCCACCAAAGTACAATTTTATATCTTAATTTAGTACTTAGTTATGGCAATTTTTACGTTTTCTGTTAATGGCGCTTGTGAGCGTGGCAGTAGTCTGATTACGCCCATCTACGAACTCGAATTTTTTGTACAAATTTCATTAAGATATCTCAATTTTTACTCAAGTTACAGCTTTCACGGGTTTATTAACATTTTGGCAATTATCACGACAGCCGGTTCTACATTATCGAAATTGAGCCGGATTTTATCCGTCCAAGGGCTCTTTTCGGCGAACTAACCCTGTTGGGTTCGGTGAGTTTTAGATTAAGATTGTCATTAGTGGAGCGGAGTGTAGCTGCGTTTGCGCTACATCCATACTCCACCTCAGCAAGATGCAATACATGCAATGGCCGAAGCCATATTAAGACCTGCTCAGATCTTAAGACACACCGGAAGTGGGCCACAAGTTACATGGCCACATGCATGCAATTAGTTCCGCTCCAATCTTCGTGCGAAAACCACTCGAAAACTCCAGGTTGTTCCGTGCATAGTATGTTTCGTGACGTGTTCAGACCAGCAAACGTCGGAACGTCACATCAATCAAGTACGAAAACTCCCCAGCAAAAAATGCTTGGAGGAGTTCATTATGCTCCTTAACTGGGATTTATACAAAACTCACATAGGTACTGCTATTTTCATGTTTGCAGCTGTACACATGCCTTTATGAGGTACACATACTGCAAATGGAAGAAATAAATGATCTCAGCCAAAAACGAATAATTTTAAAATTTTTAACATTTTTAAAATCTTTTAAATAATGCGTCTTTTCGACGTACCACCTACTGGAAAAATTGGTTTTACGAAAAAAAAAGTTTACGCCAAGCAGCGGCGGATAAGATTTCCTCATTTAAAAAATTTCAACACAAAACTTTAAGAGCGTATTTTTGAAATACGCAAAAGTCGGCTTTTTGATCTCATAATATGGAAACACTCCGAGTCCGGGTCCGTTCCTGTTACGTAGACCCGACTGTCGTAGGAACAGTCTGCTCTTACATGTTGGCTTATACACTTTGTTTCATTGCTATAAAGAAATTATATTTCTGAGAAATACTGAAAAAATGTGCTCCCATTCCAAGAAAGAATGATGTTATTTTAAAGCTTTATAATATTCTATAAAAACAATTATGTTTCTAACGGTACTTTTCCTACTATTTTAGGTAGTAAGCGGAATGCTCTAACAACGGTGTTTCATTGCTATAAAGACATTCATACCGATCAGTGCCATTTAGTTATAAATTATTTTTATTAAATTATGGTAACTTACTTAACGATGAAAGTTTTCAGTATTTCACAGAAATTTGATGTCCTTAGAGCAATTGGTAAAGCACCTCCGGGGTTTTCACCTATATATGGGCAGTGCCACGACCAATGTCCAATTTTTATACCGGCTCCTATAAAGCTTTATTATGTCTGACATTTTAATTTATTGAGTTATCCCATTTTTAGTGGCTTTCAGCATAACCGTTATATGAGGAGTGGGCGGGGATTATAATCCGATTTTAACTCTCTTTTTGAAGAGAATGCTAAAAACTTCCTTCTGAGCAACTTTGGTAAATTTAGCTTAAAAGGTTTGGGGGTTAATTACATTAAACTTAATAATTTTAGTAGTTAAGTATACTTATACCTTAAGTAATATATTAACTTCTGCCGGACTATTGCAACCGTAGAAAACGCCTGTCGTTTTAAGAATAAACTAAGAAAGTATTAAAAATAATATACTTACATATATGTATAATAGTCAGATTTGTTAAAATACTTTGGACTTTTTTTCAAAACGTCAGTCGCAACTAACGAATTATTTGTCCCCAGTATTCGTTAATATGACAAAACTGCAGGTATTTTCGATGGGATTAGTGGCTTCTGATTTCATATGAGGTAGTATGTGTAGAAAAATGTTTAAGCAAAATATCACCCTTGGTAAAATATAGTACATACATTTTATCGTCCACTTATTCTTGCACTATTACTGATGAAGCGAATGAGTGTACTAAAAATTATTTTAGCACTACTACATATGTACATATACACTACATAGCACTACTCTTTAAGGTAAAAAAAGGTAAGGTTTAAGGTAAAGTCACTTAAACACCAATTTTGGCACATGGTAAACAAGCAACCACTGAAACGCGAAAAATCGTATCGTAGTACATTTGCATAAGAAAGGGAAATATTGGCATGAAAGCAGAGAAATAGTTGACGAACACTATTTCACAAATAAAAAAAATATTGATAAATATGATAAACAAAAATTTGCCGCAGCCATATTTCGTACATGTCATCCGGGTGTTAAGAAAATATTATATACCGAATTTTATTGAAATCGGTATAGTAGTTCCTGAGATATGGTTTTTGGTCCATAAGTGGGCGACGCCACGCCCATTTTCAATTTTAAAAAAGACCCAGGGTGCAGCTTCCTTCTGCCATTCCTTCAGTAAAATTTAGTATTCCTGACGTTTTTTGTTAGTCGGTTAACGCACTTTTAGTGATTTTCAACATAACCTTTGTATGGGAGGTGGGCGTGGTTATTATCCGATTTCTTCAATTTTTGAACTGTATATGGAAATGCCTGAAGGAAACGACTCTGTAGAGTTTGGTTAACATAGCTATAGTAGTTTCCGAAATATGTACAAAAAAACTTAGTAGGGGGCGGGGCCACGCCCACTTTTCCAAAAAAATTACTTCCAAATATTCCCCTCTCTGATGCGATCCTTTGTGCTAAATTTCACTTTAATATCTTTATTTATGGCTTAGTTATGACTTTTTATAGGTTTTCGGTTTCCGCCATTTTGTGGGCGTGGCAGTGGGCCGATTTTACCCATATTTGAACTTAGCCTTCTTATGGAGCCAAGAAATACGTGTACCAAGTTTCATCATGATATCTCAATTTTTACTCAAGTTACAGCTTGCACGGACGGACGGACGGACGGACAGACAGACATCCGGATTTCAACTCTACTCGTCACCCTGATCACTTTGGTATATATAACCCTATATCTGACTCTTTTAGTTTTAGGACTTACAAACAACCGTTATGTGAACAAAACTATAATACTCTCCTTAGCAACTTTGTTGCGAGAGTATAAAAATAATGTTGCTCCTAGGATTGAAAGATTAGGACTATCGGAGAATTAGAATTTGTCAACAGAAAAAAACCCTCTGATTTCTTGTTCGAATGCAACCATTTTGTTATTGCATGAATAAGTAAATTTTAATTAAAGATAAATAATGATTTAAAGTTAGTTTTTCACTATTTAATACAAAACAAATGCGTAGAAACGAATTAATGATGTGCCAGTCAATGTAAAATATAAAAATACTTTTAAATTAAGATGGGTATGTACAGATAACAGGGGTTCTCCAAATTAAGAAAATTTATATATACAAGTAGTTGCCACTGAGTTATAGTTTTTAAGATATTTGCATTTAAAGTTCGTGTTCCTCCGAATTATAATGAATTTTACACTTATATTTATAAATGTTTATCCACAAACACTTCACAATTAATTAAATTTGGTATAAACAAAAACAAAAAAGTTGCATTCTAACAAGTAATCAGTATTAGCCTATCTACGTATTTTAAAAAATAACCAAAAGAAATAGAGAAAACCAATAATACTCCAATGACAAAAAATAGCCATGGTCAGACTAACATCGAGGCGTCTTCAGATTTTTCTTATGGAACTCCTTTTTGATAATTAATTTTGCATTGACGGTATAATCCTCCTTTTTATTTATTATTTTACAAAATATGGTAAATATATTTTTTGTTGGCTTATCATTTTGAATGTTCAGCGAATGGTAAATACCTATTTAAAGTTAGTTATTTACTATTCACAGTACCTCGCCAACACATTGGAAACATGGTAAATATAGGGTGGGTCAAAAGAAACCAAGGGGTGTAAAAGTTTAATAACTTTTCCGTTTATTATTTTTTTTTTTATTTTTTCTTTTAGATTATATAATATACGCAAAGTATGAAAAATGATGTCTCTTTTTAGAGCATTTTCCATAACATCTTTCAAAACTTGTGGCTGTAGCGTTCGAATTTCTGCACCAATGTTTGCCTTGAGTTCAAGGATTGTCTCTGGCTTGTTCACATACACTCGCTCCTTCAAATAACCCCAAAGAAAATAGTCGGGTGCTGTCAAATCTGGCGATCGCGCTGGCCAAATAATTTGGGAATTTCTGGAAATTATTCGCCCTCCAAAAATTTGTCTTAAAAGTGCCATTGTGTCTCGGGCAGTATGGACAGTAGCTCCGTCCTGCTGAAACCACATACCAGGTCTGTTTTCAAGAGCAGGACGTAAAAAATTTTCTGTCATAAACCGATACCACTTTCCATTTAATTTCAATAAAAAAAAATTAATAAACGAAAAAGCTATTAAACTTTTACACCCCTTGGTTTCTTTTGGCCCACCCTGTACTTCTGAATTTCTATAATACATATATCAGGTTTTCAAATATCTCCCTTTCGCTTTTTTGCTCTTTATTCAATGCTTTATAAAAAGTGTTACACCGATCGGATTTAGTTAAAATATGCGCCGTTTCGTTCGATAATCTGTTTCCATCTAGACGGCAACTTCATAATACCCCGCTCGTAGAAGCCCCCCTCCTTATTTGCGAAGAGCTCGGACAGCCACTTTTTACAAGCCTCTGGACAGGAACAAATGGTAATTACTTGGCGCTATATGGTGGATGCGATAAAACCTCCCATCCGAGCTCCCGGAGCTTTTGACGAGTCATCAACGAAGTGTGTGGTCTGGCGTTGTCCTGGTGAAACACTGCACCCTTCCTGTTGGCCAATTCTGGACGCTTTTGTTCGATCGCCTGCTTCAAGCGGTCCAGATGTTCGCAGTAGATGGTAGAATTAAGCGTCTGGCCTTAAGGGAGCAGCTCATAGTGGATGATTCCCTTCCAATCCCACCAAACACAAAGCAAAACTTTCCTGGCCGTCAATCGCCGATCACAATCCGCTTCAAAAATGGGTCGAGTTCGTTCCGTTTCAGCAGCATATCGCAGACGTTGATTCGGTCCAAAAGGTTTTTTTACGTCAAATCATGCTGCATCCAAACATCAAGCTTTTTTGTGCATCCAGTATTCTGCAGATGGTTTAAAATGTTTGGTGACTAACTCCCATCTTCTGGGCGATGTCACGAGATGCCACATGCCAGTCCAACTCGATATTTTCCATGATTGGATCGGTATTCGTCGTCACAGGTCTTCCGCCGGCTGTCTTATCCATGGTGTCATTTTCATCCACTCTGAATCGTCGAAACCATTCCTGCCCTGTTAGAAGTGATAGGGTACCATCTCCCCGAAACACCATTAATCTCACGGAACGTTTCTCTAGGGGATTTGCCTTTAACGAAGGAAAACTTTAAAATTGCGTGAATTTCAGCGTTAGTGAACTCCATGTTTACACGTCTATAACTGTTGAACGTAATATCCAAAACTATAATAGCGAAAATTGTGCACACGTTCAAAAATAGCGCCGTTGGTTGCATAAGTATGTTGCAAAATGCTGCCCAAAATGGGATGATGCGCATACCACAAAAATTAGTGAGGCTCGCTCTAGAATCGCGCAGCAAACTAGCTAGAAAAAAAAAGCCAAATGATGCTCTTGTTAAAATATCGCAAAGAACAGTTGAACGCATCTTTTCAGGAACAAACCTAAAAACCCCCGTACAGCAAAGAAATCAAAATTGACGGAATATATGGGTCAGGCTCCATCAGAACTACACAAAGGTGGATTGGAATAAGGGAAACAAAAAAAGTTATGAACGACTCCCGAAAGTCTCTTATTCAAAGCTACCCTGCTATTTAACAGGATTTTCTCCTTAACAAAGATTATCTTTAGCGAGGTATGCCGGCTAGAAGCAGTGACAGAAGCCATTCAATTTGTGCCACGTAGACCGTGTGAACGTTATACGGAGAACTGCATTCAAAACACGGTCCCCCAGAGTTATGAGTTGGAGCTGTATATCGGTGGAAGGTCCTGGACCAATTTATTTTTGTAAGGGAACGATGAATAACACTGGTCAACAAATTTGTAATTTTTTTTTGTCACATGAAAATTTACATCAAATTTTGAATATTTTAGGGCCACCAAATAATAATATATTAATGAAAAAAACATATATTTTCGTAAAAAGTACTAAATTCAGCCACACTTACAGAATTATTTCCTAATATCTAATAGATACTTATGATTTTCTTGAATATTTGGCTTCCGGTAGGTCCCTTTTTAGTCTCCAACAATAGTCTGCTAGCATTCCTGGACTCCATTTCCCTTGATAACGCTTCTCCATTAAGGAAATGTCTTGATGGAACCTCTCACCTTGTTCGTCACTCACAGCACTCAAATTTGCCGGAAAGAAATCAAGATGAGAGTCCAGCATATGTATTTTCAAGGACATATTACACACCAAAGCTTTAAATGATATCATGAGTTCACTTATTACCTCTTTGTAATTTTCCGCTTTATGGTTACCTAGAAAATTTTGAACAACATTCTCAAAACATTTCCAGGCGAGTTTTTCCTGATCATTCAGTTTTTCTTCAAAGCTCTTATCCTTCATCAATTGCCGTATTTGTGGGCCTACAAATATTCCCTCTTGGATTTTCTCCTCGCTGAGTTTAGGGAATTTCTCTTTTAGATATAAAAATCCATCTCCATCTTTAGGCATAGCTTTTACAAAATTTTTTATCAGGCCAAGCTTTATGTGCAACGGTGGTAAAAGTATGTCATCAGGGTTCACTAGAGGATCATTTCTAAACTTTGTATGGCCTGGAGTTAGTGATTCATGCTTGGGCCACACTTTCTTTGTATAGTGACTTTTTCTGTCTCTACTGTCCCATTCACAAATAAAACAGCAAAATTTCGTATAACCAAGCTGTAGTCCAAGTAAAAGTGCAATGACTTTAAAATCACCTCAAATTTTCCAAGCGTGTTTACAGTATTCAATTCCTTCAAGTATAAATCTCATATTTTCATAAGTCTCTTTCATATTAGAACCATGAGCAACCGGCACTGAAGGAAGTTTGTTTCCGTTATGCAGTACCACTGCCTCCAAACTAACTCAATAAACAGTCGCCAGTGACTTGGATCATATTCGAAATTTAATAAATTCGTCACAACAGGAACGTTATTACAATAGACTAAATCACCTCCTTCAGAAAAGTAAGGTTTTATTTCATCGTCACGACGTCGAAAATAAGACATCTTTGTACGACGGGAAAGTAAATTCCAGTCGTTTAATCTCGACCCCAAAAGCTCAGCCTGTTTTTAGACAGATTTGAACTTAGCCTTCTTATGGAGCCAAGAAATACGTGTACCAAGTGTCATCATGATATCTCAATTTTTACTCAAGTTACAGCTTGCACGGACGGACGGATGGACGGACAGACAGACATCCGGATTTCAACTCTACTCGTCACCCTGATCACTTTGGTATATATAACCCTATATCTGACTCTTTTAGTTTTAGGACTTACAAACAACCGTTATGTGAACAAAACTATAATACTCTCCTTAGCAACTTTGTTGCGAGAGTATAAAAATAATGTTGCTCCTAGGATTGAAAGATTAGGACTATCGGAGAATTAGAATTTGTCAACAGAAAAAAACCCTCTGATTTCTTGTTCGAATGCAACCATTTTGTTATTGCATGAATAAGTAAATTTTAATTAAAGATAAATAATGATTTAAAGTTAGTTTTTCACTATTTAATACAAAACAAATGCGTAGAAACGAATTAATGATGTGCCAGTCAATGTAAAATATAAAAATACTTTTAAATTAAGATGGGTATGTACAGATAACAGGGGTTCTCCAAATTAAGAAAATTTATATATACAAGTAGTTGCCACTGAGTTATAGTTTTTAAGATATTTGCATTTAAAGTTCGTGTTCCTCCGAATTATAATGAATTTTACACTTATATTTATAAATGTTTATCCACAAACACTTCACAATTAATTAAATTTGGTATAAACAAAAACAAAAAAGTTGCATTCTAACAAGTAATCAGTATTAGCCTATCTACGTATTTTAAAAAATAACCAAAAGAAATAGAGAAAACCAATAATACTCCAATGACAAAAAATAGCCATGGTCAGACTAACATCGAGGCGTCTTCAGATTTTTCTTATGGAACTCCTTTTTGATAATTAATTTTGCATTGACGGTATAATCCTCCTTTTTATTTATTATTTTACAAAATATGGTAAATATATTTTTTGTTGGCTTATCATTTTGAATGTTCAGCGAATGGTAAATATCTATTTAAAGTTAGTTATTTACTATTCACAGTACCTCGCCAACACATTGGAAACATGGTAAATATAGGGTGGGCCAAAAGAAACCAAGGGGTGTAAAAGTTTAATAACTTTTCCGTTTATTAATTTTTTTTTTATTTTTTCTTTCAGATTATATAATATACGCAAAGTATGAAAAATGATGTCTCTTTTTAGAGCATTTTCCATAACATCTTTCAAAACTTGTGGCTGTAGCGTTCGAATTTCTGCACCAATGTTTGCCTTGAGTTCAAGGATTGTCTCTGGCTTGTTCACATACACTCGCTCCTTCAAATAACCCCAAAGAAAATAGTCGGGTGCTGTCAAATCTGGCGATCGCGCTGGCCAAATAATTTCCGAACTTCTGGAAATTATTCGCCCTCCAAAAATTTGTCTTAAAAGTGCCATTGTGTCTCGGGCAGTATGGACAGTAGCTCCGTCCTGCTGAAACCACATACCAGGTCTGTTTTCAAGAGCAGGACGTAAAAAATTTTCTATCATAAACCGATACCACTCTCCATTTAATTTCAATAAAAAAAAATTAATAAACGAAAAAGCTATTAAACTTTTACACCCCTTGGTTTCTTTTGGCCCACCCTGTACTTCTGAATTTCTATAATACATATATCAGGTTTTCAAATATCTCCCTTTCGCTTTTTTGCTCTTTATTCAATGCTTTATAAAAAGTGTTACACCGATCGGATTTAGTTAAAATATGCGCCGTTTCGTTCGATAATCTGTTTCCATCTAGACGGCAACTTCATAATACCCCGCTCGTAGAAGCCCCCTCCTTATTTGCGAAGAGCTCGGACAGCCACTTTTTACAAGCCTCTGGACAGGAACAAATGGTAATTACTTGGCGCTATATGGTGGATGCGATAAAACCTCCCATCCGAGCTCCCGGAGCTTTTGACGAGTCATCAACGAAGTGTGTGGTCTGGCGTTGTCCTGGTGAAACACTGCACCCTTCCTGTTGGCCAATTCTGGACGCTTTTGTTCGATCGCCTGCTTCAAGCGGTCCAGATGTTCGCAGTAGATGGTAGAATTAAGCGTCTGGCCTTAAGGGAGCAGCTCATAGTGGATGATTCCCTTCCAATCCCACCAAACACAAAGCAAAACTTTCCTGGCCGTCAATCGCCGATCACAATCCGCTTCAAAAATGGGTCGAGTTCGTTCCGTTTCAGCAGCATATCGCAGACGTTGATTCGGTCCAAAAGGTTTTTTTACGTCAAATCATGCTGCATCCAAACATCAAGCTTTTTTGTGCATCCAGTATTCTGCAGATGGTTTAAAATGTTTGGTGACTAACTCCCATCTTCTGGGCGATGTCACGAGATGCCACATGCCAGTCCAACTCGATATTTTCCATGATTGGATCGGTATTCGTCGTCACAGGTCTTCCGCCGGCTGTCTTATCCATGGTGTCATTTTCATCCACTCTGAATCGTCGAAACCATTCCTGCCTTGTTAGAAGTGATAGGGTACCATCTCCCCGAAACACCATTAATCTCACGGAACGTTTCTCTAGGGGATTTGCCTTTAACGAAGGAAAACTTTAAAATTGCGTGAATTTCAGCGTTAGTGAACTCCATGTTTACACGTCTATAACTGTTGAACGTAATATCCAAAACTATAATAGCGAAAATTGTGCACACGTTCAAAAATAGCGCCGTTGGTTGCATAAGTATGTTGCAAAATGCTGCCCAAAATGGGATGATGCGCATACCACAAAAATTAGTGAGGCTCGCTCTAGAATCGCGCAGCAAACTAGCTAGAAAAAAAAAGCCAAATGATGCTCTTGTTAAAATATCGCAAAGAACAGTTGAACGCATCTTTTCAGGAACAAACCTAAAAACCCCCGTACAGCAAAGAAATCAAAATTGACGGAATATATGGGTCAGGCTCCATCAGAACTACACAAAGGTGGATTGGAATAAGGGAAACAAAAAAAGTTATGAACGACTCCCGAAAGTCTCTTATTCAAAGCTACCCTGCTATTTAACAGGATTTTCTCCTTAACAAAGATTATCTTTAGCGAGGTATGCCGGCTAGAAGCAGTGACAGAAGCCATTCAATTTGTGCCACGTAGACCGTGTGAACGTTATACGGAGAACTGCATTCAAAACACGGTCCCCCAGAGTTATGAGTTGGAGCTGTATATCGGTGGAAGGTCCTGGACCAATTTATTTTTGTAAGGGAACGATGAATAACACTGGTCAACAAATTTGTAATTTTTTTTTGTCACATGAAAATTTACATCAAATTTTGAATATTTTAGGGCCACCAAATAATAATATATTAATGAAAAAAACATATATTTTCGTAAAAAGTACTAAATTCAGCCACACTTACAGAATTATTTCCTAATATCTAATAGATACTTATGATTTTCTTGAATATTTGGCTTCCGGTAGGTCCCTTTTTAGTCTCCAACAATAGTCTGCTAGCATTCCTGGACTCCATTTCCCTTGATAACGCTTCTCCATTAAGGAAATGTCTTGATGGAACCTCTCACCTTGTTCGTCACTCACAGCACTCAAATTTGCCGGAAAGAAATCAAGATGAGAGTCCAGCATATGTATTTTCAAGGACATATTACACACCAAAGCTTTAAATGATATCATGAGTTCACTTATTACCTCTTTGTAATTTTCCACTTTATGGTTACCTAGAAAATTTTGAACAACATTCTCAAAACATTTCCAGGCGAGTTTTTCCTGATCATTCAGTTTTTCTTCAAAGCTCTTATCCTTCATCAATTGCCGTATTTGTGGGCCTACAAATATTCCCTCTTGGATTTTCTCCTCGCTGAGTTTAGGGAATTTCTCTTTTAGATATAAAAATCCATCTCCATCTTTAGGCATAGCTTTTACAAAATTTTTATCAGGCCAAGCTTTATGTGCAACGGTGGTAAAAGTATGTCATCAGGGTTCACTAGAGGATCATTTCTAAACTTTGTATGGCCTGGAGTTAGTGATTCATGCTTGGGCCACACTTTCTTTGTATAGTGACTTTTTCTGTCTCTACTGTCCCATTCACAAATAAAACAGCAAAATTTCGTATAACCAAGCTGTAGTCCAAGTAAAAGTGCAATGACTTTAAAATCACCTCAAATTTTCCAAGCGTGTTTACTGTATTCAATTCCTTCAAGTATAAATCTCATATTTTCATAAGTCTCTTTCATATTAGAACCATGAGCAACCGGCACTGAAGGAAGTTTGTTTCCGTTATGCAGTACCACTGCCTCCAAACTAACTCAATAAACAGTCGCCAGTGACTTGGATCATATTCGAAATTTAATAAATTCGTCACAACAGGAACGTTATTACAATAGACTAAATCACCTCCTTCAGAAAAGTAAGGTTTTATTTCATCGTCACGACGTCGAAAATAAGACATCTTTGTACGACGGGAAAGTAAATTCCAGTCGTTTAATCTCGACCCCAAAAGCTCAGCCTGTTTTTAGACAGATTTGAACTTAGCCTTCTTATGGAGCCAAGGAATACGTGTACCAAGTTTCATCATGATATCTCAATTTTTACTCAAGTTACAGCTTGCACGGACGGACGGATGGACGGACAGACAGACATCCGGATTTCAACTCTACTCGTCACCCTGATCACTTTGGTATATATAACCCTATATCTGACTCTTTTAGTTTTAGGACTTACAAACAACCGTTATGTGAACAAAACTATAATACTCTCCTTAACAACTTTGTTGCGAGAGTATAAAAATAATGTTGCTCCTAGGATTGAAAGATTAGGACTATCGGAGAATTAGAATTTGTCAACAGAAAAAAACCCTCTGATTTCTTGTTCGAATGCAACCATTTTGTTATTGCATGAATAAGTAAATTTTAATTAAAGATAAATAATGATTTAAAGTTAGTTTTTCACTATTTAATACAAAACAAATGCGTAGAAACGAATTAATGATGTGCCAGTCAATGTAAAATATAAAAATACTTTTAAATTAAGATGGGTATGTACAGATAACAGGGGTTCTCCAAATTAAGAAAATTTATATATACAAGTAGTTGCCACTGAGTTATAGTTTTTAAGATATTTGCATTTAAAGTTCGTGTTCCTCCGAATTATAATGAATTTTACACTTATATTTATAAATGTTTATCCACGAACACTTCACAATTAATTAAATTTGGTATAAACAAAAACAAAAAAGTTGCATTCTAACAAGTAATCAGTATTAGCCTATCTACGTATTTTAAAAAATAACCAAAAGAAATAGAGAAAACCAATAATACTCCAATGACAAAAAATAGCCATGGTCAGACTAACATCGAGGCGTCTTCAGATTTTTCTTATGGAACTCCTTTTTGATAATTTTGCATTGACGGTATAATCCTCCTTTTTATTTATTTACAAAATATGGTAAATATATTTTTTGTTGGCTTATCATTTGAATGTTCAGCGAATGTAAATACCATTTAAAGTTAGTTATTTACTATTCACAGTACCTCGCCAACACATTGGAAACATGGTAAATATAGGGTGGGCCAAAAGAAACCAAGGGGTGTAAAAGTTTAATAACTTTTCCGTTTATTATTATTTTTTTTTTTTTTTCTTTTAGATTATATAATATACGCAAAGTATGAAAAATGATGTCTCTTTTTAGAGCATTTTTCATAACATCTTTCAAAACTTGTGGCTGTAGCGTTCGAATTTCTGCACCAATGTTTGCCTTGAGTTCAAGGATTGTCTCTGGCTTGTTCACATACACTCGCTCCTTCAAATAACCCCAAAGAAAATAGTCGGGTGCTGTCAAATCTGGCGATCGCTGGCCAAATAATTTCCGAACTTCTGGAAATTATTCGCCCTCCAAAATTTGTCTTAAAAGTGCCATTGTGGTTCGGGCAGAGTGATAGTCTGTCCCATGGAACTACTGCGGTCTGTTTTCAAGAGCAGGACGTAAATTTCTTCATCATAACCGATACCACCATTTAATTTTTCAATAAAAATTACAACGAAATAAGTTAAACTTACACCTTGGTTTTGGCCCAATTCCTGTACTTCTCTGAATTTCATAATACAAATCGGTTTTTTAACATTCTTTTGCTTTTTTTTTCTTTATTCAAGCTTATAAAAAAGGTTTCACCGATC
>NW_026089624.1:1647141-1767502 GCF_024586455.1 Bactrocera neohumeralis
CGCATTAAAATACAAAACAAATTTTTATTGTGATTATTGCTATTCTACTTCTGCTTTGCTAGTTCTCGGAGACACTTGTTATTGCTTTCCACAAAATAATAGGAGTGTTAGACAATTCGTTTTCAAAATAGTCCTTAACATAAAAAATTTTCACTAAATTAAAAAAGTAGGTATGGTTCCATAATTTAGCAGCAATTTGAATTAGTTATTATTTTAATTATTCATTAGGTTTTTCTCCAGTGGGTAGAGGAAATCATTGTACAGAGGAAAAGCGGAAAACAACAAAAAAAATTCAGAAAACTAAGTAAAACTTATAAAGAAATCCAAGAAATCGTAAAATGCTCTCCTCAAATGATAGCAAATTCCTTAAAATATAGAAACAAAAATGAAACTGCCGACGATTACAATGTAGTACGCAACTGCAAAATTAATCCTTTTGCTTCAGCCAAGAGCATCCATGACGAACTAAATTTGTCAGTTAATACTGAAACTGTTCTTAGGCATTTCGGGCAGAACAAATTATTTTCCTGAAGGCCAAGAAAAAGACCCACATTAAAAAGAAGCACAAGGAAGCCCACATACAATTTGCAAAAGAGCATGGCTCCTAACCCGCGTCTAAATGGCGAAACATATTGTGGTCAGACAAATCCAAAGTTATTTGGTAGTACAGGCTCTAGGAACTTTGACCGAGGTCCTACTAACTCAGAATATAATCCCCGGTTTACCATAAAAACCGCTATACATAACGATGCCAAATCATGGTATGTGGTCGTTTTTCACATTGTGGTGTTGGCCCAATTCACTTAATTGAAGGCATCATGGACCAAAGGGATATGGGTACATCAACAGGATAATGACCCTAAACATACAAGCAAGTGCGCAAAAAAATGGTTTGGGGCCAACGGAGTTGAGGTTATATGGTAACCTGCTCAGTCTCCTGACCTCAACTCCATTGAAAACTTGTGGACAGCTATCAAGAAGTAGCTGAAGAGAAACCAACCACTTCGAAAGATTTATGGCAAGTAGGGAAAGAGGCTTGGAAAGGAATACCAATAAATGCTGGGCTAAAAAAATCGAGGTTATTCAACGAAATATTAATTATTTTAAACTGAAACTTTGGAAGCATTATTTATTAAAATTATAGAACGGTCTGGTATTACATAAAATACTCCTATTTTTTTGTGGAACAAATTTTTTAATTTACTTGATATAAACTGCGATATAAAATTTTGTTTATATTTAATTGAAATAGATGAAATCTGGAAATATTAATAGATCTTTAGCAAATTACATTGTGCAAAAATTTTGAAACAAAAAAACATTTTTGTTAATGAAAATTAACAATTTGTTTTTCTCACGTGGTCACTCCTGTTTTTTTGTGGACAACTGTATATACATATATACTTTCTTGATATGGAGGACCTCCTCTATCCGCACATACCCATTTTAACCCCGAAATCGCGGGATGCTATTCTAAATCCCAGCCTAAATAATACCCACAAGACTGGAAATAAAGAACACATTTTTAGTTTTCCGCATAAAAATCGTTTCTGCGTTGGCGAACTTCAAAAAAATAACCCTGGTCGGACCGACACCTGACCGACACCTGGTAAATATACAAGAAAATATATAATTATAGCCGCCGCAAACTTAGTTTTAGAGAATTATGCATTTAAAGTTCAAAATGTCGCTAAATTAATTTTGTAATTTCTCGATTTATAGTAACTTTTTCTTTCATAACCTTTCCTTAACCGGGAGCATAAGCGTCTCTCTGTGTAGGTGTTCGATAGGAGCCATCAAAAGGCATCCCGTCGTGGCACGGAGTGCAGTATTCTGGCAGGTCTGGAGTTTCCTCATCTGCGTACCAATGCATCCAGGCGACCATATAGGTGTTGCGTAGTTGAGGACCGGAGAGGTAGCTGTTTACCTTCGAACACATGCCATCGATTAAATTGCCCGTCGTCAATATCGTAGAATCATCTGCGTACGAGGTTATGGAAACCCCCGCTGGTGGCTTCGAGAGTTTCGAGATGTAAAAATTAAACAGTAGCAGGGAGAGGACACCACCCTGCGGAACCCCCTGTATAATTCTTTTCAGTTTGGATGTTTCACCTCGAAATAGTACGGATGATTGACGACCGTTCAGGCAGTTCATGGTCCACCTCTTTAACCCTGGAGGAAGCGTGGTTTTTTCTATGTCCTGCAATAGCGTTGTGTGGTGGACTGTGTCGAAAGCTTTTGGCAAGTCCAACGCTACGAGGATCGTTCTCTCGCAGAGTGGCTTCTGGTTGAGGCCTCTAACTATCTGAGCGTTTATGACGCTAAGTGCTGTGGTAGCAGCAAGGCCTCAAGTGTCTTCACTACTGGGGAGAGGAGAGTTATCGGTCGATAAGATTCCCCTTTGTTGGCGGGTTTCCCAGGTTGGAGTAGTGGGACCACTCTTCCGACTTTCCACACATCGGGTATTTGAAGAGTGGTCAGCGACAAACCTTGAGGACCTTGGTGAGGTAGCCTACTTCCGTCGAGCCAAGATGCTTTAACATTAGCATGTTGATTCCATCAGGGCCAATGGATTTGGAAGATTTAGCTTTGTTGATTACACTCTGAACCTCCTCATCGGTGAAAGTAAATAGCGCGCCTTCGTTTGGCATTTTGCGCAGCCGTCGGTTAACACATCTCTTGGCTTTGTCTAACGAAGGGTGCAGTGTAAACTGCCGGCTAAAGTAGCTCACGCACTTCTTCGGGTCCGAAGAGACATGACCATTGAATTGAACCTCAACTCGGTCGTCGTGTCTCTTCGGGTTAGCCAAAGCTTTGACAGCAGCCCAAAGCTTACTCACACCGGTGGAGAGGTTAAAGGACTTAAGGTGCTCTATCCATTTCGTCCGCTTATGTTGATTTACCATACGCAGAATCTCCAAATTGAGATCCCTTATTCGAGGATCCCCGGAATCGGCATGGCGTAAGGTGTCGCGCTCATTAGCTAAAACGGCTGCTTCGGCTGGAAAATTGGGGCGGACTTCCGCTATTCTTCCAGCTGGGATGATGCGAGCGGTAGCTGCTGCTATCACCTTGCGCAAATGACGTTCGCCAACGCCTACGTCCGTACTTGTATGTATCTACAATGGGATGTTGTGACAAAATGTGCCCACATACAGATTTGACAATGGCAATAGATTTGACAGTTATGTGCTGAACACATAGAGATCGACACGACATGAACGTACGACAATGAACTGTCACGCTCTGAACACATAGAGCGCGACAGACTGCAAGTGCCATCTGTCAAATATTAAAATACACACGTTCTTATGGACACAATTATTGAGACACAGTTCTCCTCCCAATATGTGAGGGAAAACCTTACGAGTTTGCTTTGGGGCTCGTCAGAAACTATAACAGAGGGATCAATACCTTGGCCTGACGAGTGGTCGACAGCAGAATGGAGGACGACGAGTCTTAAAAATTCATCCGGAAGGAGGGCTTCCGTCTGAGCTATCAGTTTAGCAGGTAGTCATGAAGCCCTACAAGCCGAAGACTACGGAAAAGGAAGACGAGGAAGACGCGGAGGCCACAGTGGAAGTCCCAGCTGTGGAGCCGACCGTGCAAGAGGTGGTGCTACCCTCTACGCAAGAGCTTTTAGAGGGACTTCAGGACCTAGATGGTATTGCGAGGGACGGGGCAGATGAAGACCGGTTCATCATTGAACCGATCCTATAGTGTTCGCAAGTATGGAAGTAGCCCTGGTGAACCCTCACGACACTGAATGGGGGAGTACAGACTGCAATGCACGAAGTGAGGTGAAGGACAGCAAAGGTGATCTTTATACCGACGGTGGGAAGGAAAGACTACTCACTGGCTAAATCCTTTACACCGATTAGTCTAACTCCCTTCCTACTAAAGAGTATGGAAAAGATCTTGGAGTCTAAGGTCGAAGGCTCTTATAACTGCACCCCTGCATGCGAATCAGCATGCGTACAGAGCAGGCAGATCGACCAACACGATGTCGTCGACCTAGCCAAGGAAAGACCTCTTGATGCTCGTAGGAGGCGGTTCCGCTCCAAGCAGGTGGCTGCAAGGTGGTTTCTACGAAAACATCGCAGCAGCTATCGATATGCGTTCCCGATTCATAAGTGCAACTATCTCCTCGATCTTGCTCTGGAGTCCAAGTCAGAGTGGGAGTGGGAGCTATGTTGCCTGTTGGATAACTCTGTTGCAACTCCGCATTCAACTGACAGTTCTGTGACAGACAGTGACAGGTCAGTTCCTCCCGCATTTGGGTTTTAACCACAACCACCACGAATCTCCACAAAGGGCTATTGCTCCCTGTGGTACCAGAATTAAGTCTCCGGTCAGACCTCGTAGCCGAAGCTACTACCAGTTGAGCTTCCATACAGCTCTGGACTGGTAGCCAGGATATTAGTCGTCTCTTACGACAGGCATGCCTTACTACGGGTATATTCGGTTTCCACCCCGAACCCAAGGGGGTCCCCCCTGAAATTTCTCTTTTTAGCTATAATTCCACTTTCTTTAATTAGCACTCTAATTATAATTGTCAACTATGTCAATGTCGTCATATATCTCGTACAGCTCATCGTTCCATCGAATGCGATATTCGTCGTGGCCAATGCGCAAAGGACCATAAACCGTTCGCAGAACCTTTCTCACGAAAACTCGTAACGTCGATTCATCGGTTGCTGTCATCGTTCAAGCCTCTGCACCATATAGCAGGACGGGAATTATGAGCAACTTATAGAGTTTGGCTTTTGTTCGTCGAGAGAGGACTTTACTTTTCAATTGCCTACTCAGTCCGAAGTAGCACCTGTTGGCAAGAGCACTCATGCGTTGGATTTCCCGGCTGACATTGTTGGTGGTGTTAATGCTGATTCCCAAATAGACGAAATTATCTAACACTTCAAAGTTATGACTGTCAATAGTGACTTGAGAGCCAAGTCGCTAGTGCGACGGCTGTTTGTTTGATGACAGGAGATATTTCGTCTTGCCCTCGTTCACTGCCAAACCCATTTTCTGTGCTTCCTTGTCCAGCCTGGAGAAAGCAGAACTAACGGCGCGGGTGTTGAGGCCGATGATATCAATATCATCGGCATACGCCAGAAGCTGTACACTCTTATAGAAGATGGTACCTTCTCTATTTAGTTCTGCAGCTCTAACTATTTTCTCCAGAAGCAGGTTGAAGAAGTCGCACGATAGGGAGTCGCCTTGTCTGAAACCTCGTTTGGAGAGGTCCTTCCCGATCCTGACGGAGCTTTTGGTGTTAGTCAACGTCAGTTTACACAGCCGTATTAGTTTGCGGGGATACCAAATTCAGACATCGCGGCATAAAGGCAGCTCCTTTTTGTGCTGTCGAAAGCAGCTTTGCAATCGACGAAGAGGTGGAGTATGTCGATTCTCCTTTCACGGGTCTTTTCCAAGATTTGGCGCATGGTGAATATCTGGTCGGTTGTTGATTTGCCAGGTCTAAAGCCACACTGTTAAGGTCCAATCAGTTTGTTGACGGTGGGTTTTAATCTTCACACAATACGCTCGATAGAACCTTATATGCGATGTTGAGGAGGCTTTTCCCACGGTAGTTGGTGCAGACTGTGGGGTCTCCTTTTTTATGGATTGGACAGAGCACACTTAAATTCCAATCGTTGGGCATGATTTCGTCCGAACATATTTTACAAAGAAGCTGATGCATGCTCCTTATCAGTTCTTCGCCGCCGTGTTTGAATAGCTCGGTCGGTAATCCATCGGCCCCCGCCGCTTTGTTGTTCTTCAGGCGGGTAATTGCTATTCGAACTCCTTCATGGTCGGGCAACGGAACGTCTGCTCCATCGTCATCGATTGGGAAATAGGGTTCGCCATCTCCTGGCGTTGTGCGTTCACTGCCATTCAGCAGGCTGGAGAAGTGTTCCCTTCATAATTTAAGTATGCTCTGGGCATCGGTGACTAGATCACCTTTGGGGGTTCTACAAGAGTATGCTCCGATTTTGAGACCTTCTGTAAGCCGCCGCATTTGTTCGTAGAATTTTCGAGCATTACCCCTGTCGGCCAGCTTATCAAGCTTTTCGTACTCACGCATTTCGGCCTCTCTCTTTTTCTGTCTGCAAATGCGTCTCGCTTCCCTCCTCAACTCTCGGTATCTATCCCATCCCGCACGTGTTGTGGTCGATCGTAACGTTGCGAGGTAGGCAGTCTGTTTTCTTTCCGCTGCGACACGGCACTCCTCGTCGTACCAGCTGTTCTTTTGTACTTTCCGAAAACTAATGGTTTCGGTTGCAGCTGTACGTAAGGAGTTTGAAATGCCGTCCCACAGTTCCCTTATACCGAGTTGGTGACGATTGCTCTCAGAGAGCAGGAGTGTAAGCCGAGTAGCAAATCGTTCGGCTGTCTGTTGTGATAGCAGCTTCTCGACGTCGAACCTTCCTTGTGTTTGTTGACGTGCGTTTTTAATGCACAGAGGCGGGTGCGAATCTTGGCTGCAACAAGATAGTGGTCCGAGTCGATGTTAGGACCTCGGAGAGTAAGCACGTCTAGAACACTGGAGACGTGTCTTCCGTCTATCACAACATGATCGATCTGGGTGGTGGCTTTTCGATCCGGAGACAGCCAGGAAGCTTGATGTATCTTCTTGTGCTGAAATCTAGTACTACAGATAATCATATTTTAGGCCCAGGCGAAGTCGATCAGCTTCAACCCATTTGGGGATGTTTCGTCGTGGAGGCTGAATTTACCGACCGTAGTGCTAAAGATACCTTCTTTGCCCACCCTGGCGTTAAAGTCACTAAGCACGATTTTGGCAACGTGGTGGGGGCAACTCTCATATGCTCGCTCCAAGCGCTCATAGAAGGCATCTTTGGTCACACCGATATGTTGAAGAACCTTGCTTTGATGCGGATTGTGGCTAGATGTTCATTCACCGGAGTGAATGATAGTACTCGGCGACGGCGTCTCTCTCCCACCACGAATCCAACACCAAACGTACGCTCCTTTATATGGCCACTGTAGTAAATGCCACAAGGACCAACTCGTCTCTGTCCTTGTCCCGTCCATCGCATTTCTTGGACGGCGGTGATGTCAGCCTTTATTTTCACGAGGACATCAACCAGCAGCGGCACCTTCCCAATTAAGGGACCGTACATTCCAGGTGCATGCCCACATTTCGTAGTCCTTAGTTCGTTTGCCATGGTCGCCATCAAAAGGGGGGTCTCTCATCCGAGGCTGGATGCTACCTTTCATTGGGGGTGTTTTTTTATGTGGCGGGTCCCAAACCCAGCGCACAACCCTATGTAGGGGATGTTTCGCCTTCTCACTTTCATATGTTGAACATGTTATCACCTAGTATCTTAAATTTTTAATTTCGCGTAAATATATTCAACTAATTAAATTTCGCGTTGTTGAATTTTGAAAAATTGAAAAATTCACAAAGCAAATTTATCCGCGCTTTTAAATTATCAACATATTTGAATATATTACTAGTGATCCATTTTATCAGAGATAAGCTGCATATTTCACAGTATATTTCACAGTATATTTCCACCCCGTGGTTAGCCGAACATTTTGGAATTTACTACTCGCCGAACATTGTTGCCACATTTAGATCCAAATATGTTGAACTTCTTTTCATAATTAAAATTACATTCGACCAAACCCCGATACCATGATTTACGAACGTTTTTGCGGATCAAACGCTTCTTTCTATTTTTTTTCACTTATAAGCTTTATTTTGGAGTTCGCCCGTTATAGCCAGCTGCTCTAAGTGTTCAGTGTACAGTTTCGTCGCTGAAACGTATTCCAGCATGCTGAGTGACTCTTTGAATATGTGAATTTTCTTTAATTTTTCTCACGACAACGGTTTTATCACGACTTTGAAGTTTTTCCGGCTCTTCTGATCGCACCCCCAACTTCAGCAAGTTGCTATGAATTATTGAAACGCTTCCATTATTAAATTTTGATATTTCCTGCAACGTAGTTAAGTTCTTTAAGTTCTTAATAATACATTAAAATTGTTTCTCATGTTTCAAACAATTTAACTTATTTTTTACAAACAAAGACAAGATCACCGGGTTCTACCAAAATTTTAACTCAGAATGAACATAAATTGCCACTGACAGCATAGAATGCCAACAAAAATAACGACAGTTTTAAAAAACCTTTTAGAAACCAAATTTCCGAAATTTATTTTCATTCAAAATAAGTTTTTTTTTTTTTATTTTAAATCAGAGTTCTAAATTTATTTGAAGTAATAATTAAGTTTCAAAAAAAATTCTGCAAACTAAAAATATTTTGGGATCATTTTACTAAAAAAATATATTTTCCTAATACTTTTGTTGGGCACTGCATGAAGATTGTGCACCGCATGCAAGTAGCGTCGTAGTATCCTAGCGCGTTGACTGAAATTCTCAATTAATAACAAATCTTAAAATTAATGCACTTTTTCTAGTTTTCTAAAATTGCTATTAGCAAGCAAATTATTTTCTTTTAATTTAATTTGTTTTGCGGAAAAGTTTAATAATTTAAATAAGGCAAAATCAATTGCGATTTTTTTTTTGGTTTCTTGGACTTCAAATGTCGAAATTTTACTTTTCATTTATCACAGCAAAATGTAAGATTTGTTTACAAAAAAGATGTAAGATTAGTTTACAACTCAGCCAAGGGAAAATGTTACCGTTTGGCACATATTTTTATGGCGTTTTTATTTATCGATGTAAATGTTGCCTAATTATTAGGCAACATTATATACCTAAATGCTCCATTGAACCTTGTAAATATGTATATTCCAGTTTTCACGAATAAACAAATGCAAACAAAACATGGGGTGGGAGTAGGTTAGGTTTAGCGGATTAAAGTCCCGCACTCCGGCTTTCGATGCTTCCTCCTACTAGAAAAAAAACCATTCGAATTATTCAGCGTTGAGCTTAGCAAATTTGAACGATTAATAATAAATAGTACAAAAGTTTTGTTGAAAAAAGGTAACTATCACAGAAACGGTAAATAAAAATCCGCTGGACAACTCCCACCCTTACGCTTTGAGAAGAGCAGATAAATGCTACCACTTTTTCTGGTTAGGAGACAACATTTGAATAAAAGAACAAGCTAACCAGAAGTTTGAATATTGAGAAAATAACACGCTAATTTTAGGCCCCATCGTCCAAATTTGATACCGATTACGATCAAGCATTTCATTAGTGATTTAGATCACTTTTAGTATTTTTTAAGAAAACCGTTGTAAAAAGAGTTGGCAGGGATATCATTCGATTTCGACAGGTAAACTTGTGACCAAAAATTGTCCAAATAAGACGAAAACTTTTCAAGTCTGCAGATACCGAATATGTGGATCAAAGTTTCTATTACAAATACAAATTATTGTAGAAATTCCCATGAATCCTTTCCAAAAAATATTATACCTGTATGTCAAAAATGGATTGAATCGAATCAATAATTTCTTTAGCCCCATAACCAGTTGAATTTAAATCGTATTTTGCTAATAACATCTTTGTGCCTCAAATTGATAAATTCGGGTGAAAACTATACTCCATATAATCTACAAACCTTATGCACCTGAAAGTATTTCCTTGGCTTTGATCCTGGCAAGTTGCAGGCGTATGAAGTGTTGGGTTACACCCGAACTTAGCCTTTCCTTAATTGTTTTAAGCATTTTTATTATACTTGTATATATTTTTCAGTATCTATGAAACTGTTGATTCTTTTGTCAGAGCCATTCAGTTTCAGTACGAGTGAAAAAGGTACACACATGTAAACATACAGGCGAAGCTAATAAAAGCGTCGTAAGATCAGCCAAATGTACTGTGGTCCAGATATTTGGTATCTGGGTCTTTGAAGTGGAATTTTATCCTGATATATTCATTAGTGTTTGATTTGTATACTGGTCGTAAATTAATCAGATGATATTTAAAGTTGTGTTGTATAGGAGACGCAGTTTCTGTTCAATTTTCAAGGAGTATGAAGGAGTGGTTTGCTCTCATACCAAATTATTTCATTAATATATTATTTCAAACATATAATATTTAATACACAATGCACTTACAATTCCTCCTCAATATTATCGCGCATTCAAAATGTTTATGATGCGTTTGTTACGCTAGTGTTGCTCGAATTTTCGCGTAGAACTTGATTCGCATCAAAGGCAACACTGACGCAGTAACTTCACAACTGAGATATATGTTCCTGAGATATAGGATTTCATCTACAGTTGGACAGTGATACGCCAGTGTTACATTTTTACACTTTTACAATACCAACCTCTCTTGGGTGCTATTAAATATATGTGGCATATGGCCAGCAGTGGCAGCCAAGCGACAGAGGTCAGTTAAAAAGGCAGTCCAGCTTTACAAGACCGCAATAACCAGAGGTTTACCAAGCCAGAAGCGGTAGATAAGGAGCATATTCCATCCCGACCAAAAGCAAGGGCAGCTCAATATAGTCTGCAATACAAATCTGCCGATTGGGGGATGGAGATTCGTCAATGCATTCGAAAACCCCGCAGCAGTATCTTCAGCTGTTGATACAATAATTTATAGAACTGCTAATAAAAAGTGGAGGAAGGTAAGTGTTTTTCAGGGTCTGAGTTATCAGACAGACTCTTTTAACTTTACACTGAGAGAGAGCTTCTGAGCGACTCTCAAGCAGACGCAGATAAGCCAAAAATTAATGCGTCTTCCTCAAATTAATCTCCATCACAGCAAAAAAAGCTTCTCCAGCCCTAATTAACCACATGGCGGCAGGATAGCCTGACATTGTCCTCATTCAGGTGCTAAAGCTTAATGGAGAACGTATTTGCAGATTGAGAACACCTGGTTATAATTTAAGCAGGACAACTGCGAAAATGAGGACAAGTAATGTTTTTATTTTACACAGGTATAGTACTCAGGACTGGCTAGTATCACGCTGTATGTCGTAGGAAGAAGATAAAAAACCATCGTTGGTGATGAAAGAGCTGATACGGAACACCGAAGCATGTAAGTGCTAGATTATACTTGGATGCGACTCCAATGCGCATCACACAGTGTAGGTCAACACGGATATCAAAGAAAGGGGTGAATTGATATTTAACTACTTAATAGGTACTAGGCTGGCTGGAGGTAATATGCCAACATTCATAACAAGAAACTAGTAGAAGGTATCAGACATTACCCTCATGTCTGAAGTATTAAAAAATATGTTTTTGAAGAACACTCCTTTTCCATTTATAAATAAATTTACAACAATTACAAATTATTTCATTTATGTGAGGGACAAAATTATTCAAACAACTCCCAGTCAAGCCATTAAATTAAAAATTATACTAGTGTTCCGAGAAAAAGCAATAACGGAAGCATTTGGAAAGGTGTTCGTTACCACTATGAAAGCTTCACTCAAAATTTATAGTTTTGCATTTAATTTTCGACATTCGGAATTGCGTTATCGATATTTAGAAAAAACTACAGAAGACGAAAGAAAGATATTTTTAAATTTATATAAATAAAACAAATCATATGCCAAAATTGATAAATGAACAGGAAATCGTAAGAAAAATTAAAGGGAATCCCAAACGTTCTTCTAGTCTGGGGGCAGCAGAAGTTTATGTAGAAACTGGGGAAAATCAGGGTTTTCATTTACTACTCCGTAGCAGCAAAATTTCTAGAATTATCGGGAGCCGTAGCAGAGCCATAGTAAAACAATGTGATGTGCTCTGCTCTGCTCGGAGTTTTGTTAGGTAAAGGTTAGGTTAGGCTCTCGCATGTTTAGCATGTAGTATAGCACATGAAAGTTTTAGTTAGCTCTGCTCTACTACCGCTCCCAATTTTGGCACAATTCCGATTTCTTTGGCGCCGCGATTTGAAGGAAAGAGGAAGTCCTCCTGATTAAAAAATATGTAGGGTTATAGGTACCGCAAACGCTCAGTTTACGAGATATTCGACCTTAAAGTTCAAAAAATCGCAAAATTCGAACTTTTCAAGAAGTTATTTTACCACGTTAAACCCACTTTATTCACATTTTTCTCTTAAAATTAATTAAATTACACTAGAATCTTTTAAATAAATCCACATCTTACACTTTTAGCAGGTTTTATATTTAAAAAAACTTTATTTTAAAAATTACATTTTACGCTCGTTTGAACCTCATTTGTTTACCAAAAATTACGAAGAAATGGAGCGCTGCCATGTGATGACAAAGCAATTCGCTGAAATTCCTCTTTTTCGCAAAAATTCCTTTATTCATGCATATGGATATATATATTATATTATATAATAATGTTACGTAATAAAGTGTAAGGTTACAGTACAGTACGAAAACTCAAATTTTGTTTCAATGTGAGGGCATGATAACCGTAAAATATAACCACTTTATATCCAAAACTCATATTTTAAATATAATAATATATATATCGTCACCTAATATACAAACCAATGTATCATAAAAAATAAATTGAAATCGCTGACAGATTTAGATATTACTGTGCAGAAGCGACCTAGAGCATCTGAAGAATCATCAGTTTGACAGACTGTGAACAGACTTGTTAATGTTTGTCGACGGTGGACGTGCCATTCTGTCTGCCGTGTTCGATTCATTAAAATAAACTCTCTAATATATTTAATATGTGTAGCGCCAAATGATGTCATCTGGAAACAGCTGTTATATTTCTGAATGTTGGCCAAAAAATGTTGTAACATTTCCAATCCAAGAAACTAATGAGCGTTTAGGATCTGGTTTTGGGACCAATTGTACCAATTTTACTTTTCCTCAAGCACAACATAATCCAGTAGACTCACCTGTGTATTTTAACGTCTTAAAATATTTACATATTATTTTATTTTTTCCAATTGTTACCGATTTGTCGGCACAATAATCAATTGCCGGAACTTAGCGAAATGCAGTTCGTTCAAGAATCACAGGAGCACTGCGACTGCGGATTCTGTCAATTTCATTATGTCGTGCTTGCTGTTGTTGTGTTTGATGTGCATGAGCTTGTTGCATTCCAAGCCTTTCTACTTTACCGTCACTCAATAAATAACGCAATTCTGACTTAGCAATACGACTATGTTCTTGATCTGTTTCTCTCTGGTCATCAGTGCGGCTAGTACCTGAGATAGCTCTCGCACTTTTGATTAACTGCGACGACCTAAGTCTGGTCGTCTTTTCCTCGGCGTCGTAAATTGTATTTAATCAAATTTATAAAATTTCTCGCTTACTTAACACCACTCACTCACTCCCTGGCACCAACGGTAAATAAAGATCAGAGCTTTCAAACACTCGCGCATTGAGAATAAACGATAACCAAACCACAGTTTACGACTGTTGTAATTTAATGGCCAGTGATGTAAATATGATACTCTAGCTGACCCGACAAATTTTGTACTGCCTCAATCGATAATTAAAAGAACAAACAAAAGGAATCCGTAATAATGAAAAAATTTCTTTGTACGAATGAAGTTTTATTATTATTTTCTATTAAGAACACATGATGTTGCTTATTTTTAAAACAGAGGTTCCCAGAAAAACTGCCATTTATAAGGTTTCAATTTGATATTGAAAGACACACACAGTTATAATACAGTCTGTTAATTAATGTGAAGCTTTCAGATAAAAAATATTTTGTTTTGTTTTGTGGCGCGTAAATAAACAAAGATGACGATTTTTCGACGCGCGAACACGCGAAACCGGATTCCGTAAGCTAATTGTCAATAATTGTCCTTTTTGCGATCTGACATCTTTCGAGCGATTGCATATGAGAAACCATGCAGCGGTTCATCGCACGTTCTCGCCCAATATTATTGCTTCGCTTTTTGTGCGGACTTTGACATCCGCTTTAGAGAACAGTGAGTGATTGTTATTTATGGTGAACTTTATTGAATAGTAATAAAGTGTAAATTTACTCTACAAGAAAAGGAGAATGTTTCTCACCTTTTAAACCTTCCTTAGACCCCCACGAACATTTCAAGATCAAGATAAGATAAATCCGTTCAGCCGTTCTCGAGTTTTAGCGAGACTAACGAATAGCAATTCGTTTATATATACATACATACATACTATATATAGATATAGATAATTCTTCTTGTCAAATGAAAGTGTGTGAATAATTTTTTCTCCCATTAAGTAATAAGTAAATTGTCTACATTTATTTAAAATGCCAAATTGATTTGCTGAATTATTTCTATTTTTAAATACCTAAAATATATGTAAATAAAGATTTCTTTAGAACAAACCTAGTTATAAACTAGTTTTTTATCAATTCAAAGACATAACTTTTATGGTAAACTGCGTGATGTGTTAATAATTATGGTGTCCTGAAACTGCAAAGACAGAAAAGAAAAGGATAAAAAAAATATTTGCTATAGAGTTATACCCTCCATAACATTTTTAGTCGATGATCTATCCAACCGACCAGAGTTTAGTGTCTTACTACTTTTTACATTTGCGGCCTTCGGCAGCATTTAAAACACAGAGTCACAACACACCGGGTATTTATAAAGAGACGAGAAATTCTGAAAAGTTTTACATAAATCATCAAACGATTATGGATTTTGTAAAATCTTTTTATTGTACCCTTGCAACCTGTTGCTAGAGAGTATATAGTTTTCTTCTGCTAACAGTTGTATGCATCACCTAAAACTAAAGGAGATAGATATACAGCTATGTATATATATAAATGATCAGGATGTCGAGAAGAGATGAAATCCGGGTGACTGTCTGTCTGTCCTTCCGTCCGTACAAACAAAATTTCGAGTTCGCAGATAGGCATAATCGAACCACTGCCACGTCCACAAACCGCTATTAACCGAAAATATATATTATAAAGTGTCATAACTTCTTTTTCTTTAATGGCGAAAAAAATGCTTACGCAGTTATAGCCGAGTTAACACCTACCCGCCAGTCGTTTCTTCTTTTCGCAAGGTGACGCCAATTAGGGATTCTAAGCCAATTAGGGATTCTGTCGAATACTTTCAGAGCTGGAGTGTTTTCGTCCATTTGGACGACATGATCTAGCCAGCGTAGCCGCTGTCTTTTAATTCGCTGAACTATGTCAATGTCGTCGTATAACTCACACAGCTCATCTTTTCATCGAATGCGATATTCGCCGTGGCTAACACGCAAAGGACCATAAATCTTTCGCAGAACTTTTCATCAGATGTTGTCATTGTCCATGCCTCTTCACCGTATAGCAGGACGAGAATAATGAGTGTTGGCAATGTTGGTAAGAGATACTTATATTGGAGAAAGCGGAACTAACGGCGCATTTGTTAATGCAAATGATGTCAATATCATCAGCATACGCCAGCAGCTCTACACTCTTATAGAAGATTCGATCTTCTCGGTTTAGTTCTGCAGCTCGAATTATTTTCTCCAACAGTAGGTTGAAGAAGTCACACGAAAGAAATTCGCCTTGTCTGAAACTTCGTTTGGTATCGAACGGCTCGGAGAGGTCCTTCCCGATCCTGACGAGGCTTTTGGTGCTGCTCCACGTCAGTTTACACAGCCATATTAGCTATGCGAAGATACCAAATTCAGACATCGCGGCATAAAGGCAGCTCCTTTTTGTGCTGTCAAAGACAGCTTTGAAATCGACGAAGAGGTGGAGTGTGTCGATTCCCTTTTCACGGGTCTTTTCGAAGATTTGGTGCATGGTGAATATCTGGTCGATTGCTGATTTTCCAGGTCTAAAGCCACATTGATAAGGTCCAATCAGTTTGTTGACGGTGGGCTCTAATCTTTTACACATTACGCTCGATAGAACCTTATACGCAATGTTGATTAGGCTTATCCCACGGTAGTTGGCGCAGATTGTGGATTAGGCAGAGCACACTTAAATTAAAATCTTTGGGTATGCTTTCATCCGACTATATTTTAAAAAGCAGCTGTTGCAGGCTCCTTATCAGTTCTTCCTCTCATCCGAGGCTGGTTGTTATTTTTCTTTGGGGTTGGTTTTTACGTGGCGGGTCCCAAACCCAGCGCACAAGCCTATGTAGGGAAGCTTTCGCCTTCTCACTTTAGCTCGCCTTTAAACGGATGTTCTCAGGCTACCCACAGGATACTTGGTCAAAAACCGGAAGTCATGAGCTGCTTGAGCCATATGTAAAACAATCGTTTCTGGCCACTCCCAAGTGAATGGCGATCACATAACTTTCCTCACTTGCGTGAACTTCTACGCATGACTCCATCCACTTGTGCACTTGTGGGAAAGAAATTATGGAAATGTGGGCGTGGCCCCGCCCTCTAATAAGTTTAATGTACATATATCATAAACCACTAAAGCTAGAACAACCAAATTTACTGAGAGCAAAAGAAAAGGACGCCTCCCGACAGTTGCTCCCTGTATTACGGTACTGTTCAAAACAACTAAAATCACGATAAATCAATAACTACATACGCCAGAAACATTAAATTTTACCCCTGAGGCGGTACGAGAAGGCTTTATAGGAGACATTGTGAAAATTGGACGATGGGCGTGGCACCACACATTTTTTGGAGAAATCACATATCTCGGAACTTGACCTACTGATCTCGACTAAATTGAGTACGTAACATTCTTATTATATTCCTGCCACAGTTCAAAAATATCTCCAAAAATATTTGTCAAAAATATTTCCATATAACACAATTTTAAAATCCTTTTGTTTCTTTCACTTTCCAGTACATAAATCAAGAAGTAATTAAATAACGGGGTAAAATTTTGCAATAACAATTCCTTTAGAGTATGCCACCTTATGACCGAAAATTGTCCAAATCCAAACAAAGTGTTCAAGCCGCTAGGTACCGAATATGTGTACCTCAATATGTATAGTTGAATTTTAGCCAGAGATAACGGTCAATTTATGGGATATACAATTGAAATGAAAGGAGGATCTTTCCCTTATGATAATACCTTTTAGTATTAAAAATGGGTTGAATTGGGCAATACTTCTCTAAGCCCCCATATACTTTATATAAAGATTATCGAACTTTCCGGTGGCTTCATGCTGCATATATTGGCCAATATTTGCGTCATCTCAATGAAAATTAAAAAACGTGTATAACTTATAACAGTGTACATTTTTGCCTAAAATAAATAAAATTGGGTGAAAACATGACCTGCCCCCCATATAACTAATATCAGAACTTTCGAACATACGACTGACTTTACACCATGTGATTAGTCATTGTATGTAAGGTACTTTAATGAAACGCAGGGAACATTTTTTTTAGCATGTGGCTTATAATAATTAATGGATAATATCGGGTCGACACTCGGGTCGACAGCTTTTGTAGCCGATAATGCCCCTGTCAACTTCGGTGAATTGAATCGAGAAGGTTCCCAAAATGTTTTTTCTTTGTTAAAAAGAGATTTCAATTCTGAGCTGTTGGCCAGCTCACATTTTGCACAATTCTGCTCATTATGACTTGTATCGTTTCAAACTCGATGCAATTTTTAACATTGAAATCATGGCCTTCAAATTGTTCAAACATTTTTCAATTTACACTCTGAACACAGAAGAATTAAAAATGTTTTGCGATTTTTTTCAAGTTGAGTACGAGCCTATGTTGTCTATTTCAAAACTAGGTGGCTTAGTTTATTTCCAGTATGTAGTTGAAAAAATCTTAAAAAAGTTTGTTCCGTTGAAGTCGTATTTTCTATCGATTGAGAAATCCCCCGCATTTTTGCATTCTGTTTTCCAATGACTTTGTTGAACCTTTTTTGTTGTTGTATATGCTCACATGATATTTTTGAACAAAATTTCATTCCTTTCACTTTAATCACCGAACCGATTTCGGACCACTATAACATATAGCTGCCATATAAACTGAACGATCGTAATCAAGTTCGTGTATGGAAAACTTTCACATTTGACAATGTATCTTCACCAAATTTGGTATAGATTATTTTCTAAGGCAACAATGTAATCTCGGAACAATTGGTCAGATCGGTTAACTATAGCATATAGCTACCATACAAACTGAACGATCGGAATCAAGTTCTTGTATGGAAAACTTTCACATTTGAGAATGTATTTTCACCAAATTTGGTATAGATTATTTTCTAAGGCAACAATTTAATCTCCGAAACGATCGGGATCAAGTTCTTGTATGGAAAACTTTCACATTTGACAATGTATCTTCACCAAATTTGGTGTAGATTATTTTCTAAGGCAACAATGTAATCTCCGAAGAAATTGGCCAGATCGGATAACTATAGCATATAGCTACCATACAAACTGAACGATCGGAATCAAGTTCTTGTATGGAAAACTTTCACATTTGACAATGTATCTTCACCAAGTTTGGTATAGATTATTTTCTAAGGCAACAATTTAATCTCCGAAAAAATTGTTCCGATAGGATTACTATAGCATATAGCTTCCATACAAACTGAACACATAGTAACTAAAAGAAGTGCACCTGTGAAGGGTATATTAGCTTCGGTGCAGCCGAAGTTAACGTTTTTTCTTGTTTATTCATAATTTCTTACTGCCTATTTTTCATAATCTTACTTCTATTTATACTAACTAGTATGTTTACTTTTTGCTAGTTGATATTTTGTTAGATACAGATTATATTATTTGTTTAGGTTTGTTTACAGATATATTGTTTGTTTAGATACATTTGGTTTGTTGTATTGATAGTGCAGTTTACATTTTCGCACATACATTTTGTTTGTTACATTTATGATACTAGGCGAGACTATTGTTATTGTTTGTTTAGGTTGCCAGTTGATAATTTATGTATTCGGTACAAAAATGTGATAAGTAACACATGTTCCTTAACTCTCCTCCGTGTTAAAATGGAGCGTCCTCGTTACTTTGCTGCTAATTGCTGTTGGTGTAGGCGGTTCAGTTCAATTTCAAATAAGCCGTCGATTTGTCGTTGTCTGTTGAGCATTCTAACATTTTGGCAATATTTGCAGAGGTGTACTAAACCATAAATAGTAGTCGTGAAGGTAAGAAATGCCATAATGATAATAAGTGTGAACTGCACTGAATTTTCTTCGACAGGAATTAAAAACGTTGAAATTTCCTGTATATTACTGAACTTGTAATTTGATTTCGAGGAAAGAATGCGGAGTACTTCAAGTTTTTCGCTGTGCTGGTTGTGTATGATTTCTATGAGTTGTTGTTGATGGTTGTAATATGTAATACCATCTATGTTTGTGGATTCTGAAAAATGAATTAATTTAGGGCCAGATATAGGCATATTATTCCAAGAATGCTCATAATCTGTCAAGATGTGATCGTTTTCTAAAATTTGAATTGGTGCGTTATTTTCATGAATAATGCGAATGATTTATCGTTTAAAATTTTTGTAGTACAATTATCAGAGGGTTCTGATTTACAAATAAAACTACTGAAATAATTCTTACATTTTGAAATTCTTTGATAATTATTACATTTTGCTATCTTAGGATCTAAAACTATTTTACCATGTTTATGTGCTAAAGGGTATACATTATATAGTCTACATTTAGTTTCGAGTATTGGATATTTGTAAATTGTAATTATAGCTTATTCTAAGTAACAAATATGGATGTATGGATGGAATATTCCAATATATTAATAAGGGGAGATCCAACTCCTCATGGTTTATTAATTCATGCACATCATTTAAATTAAGTGTGCCAGAGTAAAAATTGTTATTTTTCGCAAAATTAATAGTGCTTGCAATTGTTTGCAATTCATTATAAATTTCTGCTATAATTAAATTCTCATTTATTTCTTTAGGATCGAGTGTTTCAAGTATTCTCTCAAACTGCGGATTAATGCTTTTTTGTTTATTATTATTTTCTATTAGCATATTAATTGACGTTTTGATTTCTATAAGATCGTCATGATCTGATGTACCAGTTCTAAATTTTAGCGCAGAACCAAGAAAGTTAATTGATCTTTTAGGCCCTTAAATATTTGGAATGAGCTGATTTTTTAAAGTTTCAATTTTATTACTAATATTTTTGTTTCAGGCTGGTTTTCTAAATTATAAGAAGATTTCATTATCTCTTCGTAAGGTGCAAGGATGTTAGACAAATTTGAAATGTGATATAAAAACGAACTATTCTGGTAAATGTAAACCTAGTCAGTTTCAACAAGCACATATTTTTTGTTTTTTAAATCAATTATGTTGTTGCATAATGCGGTAGTGTATTAAAGAAAAAAAAAATATTCTGTACATGCCTGTACTCTTATGTTATCTTTGTGAATAACACGTCCCCTATTTGTCGTTACCGTTCTTCCGTTGTCTTCTTTAACAATTTGTTTCGCGTATTTTTTCACGTTTTTATTTCGCCTGTGCGTCTTCACAAATATGACGTTACCTTGTCTATAATTCAGCTGCTGTCGATTACGATTCTGATAACGTAAGACTCGTTCCTGATTTTCTTGTAGACGTTCGTGGATGTCAGGATACCCCTTTTGATTGAAGAACGCGTCCTCGGGTTTCTCGTTGGTTACAGAATGGATCGTTTTATTGTATTGCCGAACGGCTTCAAATATCTGTGCGTACGCTCTTCTTGCCCGTTTGTAGTAGAATGAAACGCTGGCGTTTTGGTTTGCGCTATTTGTAACCTTTTGTAGTGCACATAAGCTTGTAAATGATAATTGGTTATCAGTCATTAGAAACTTTGCGTTTGGGTATATTTGTGAAAGTATCTCGTCGACATACTTGTATATATCTTTTCTTGAAGGTATTAGTCTGAAGTGGCAAAATTTGGGTATTTGTCAGTTGAGCTAATGTATATGTATGTTATCGCTCATATAGAATAAATCTAAGTGTATGTATTCTCCTACTTTGTTTGGTGTTGGTGCTGCACCAATCGGTTGTTTGTTTGGTCGGCGTTCGTATTTGTTTGTTAGACAGATTTCACAGTCTTGTACTTCTTTTTTACAAGCGTCTCGTATGTTTGGCCAGTAATATTTTAACGAAATTTCCTGTGCGTTATTTTTGTAATTTCTGTGTGCACGTCTATATGTGTCATTTATGATTTGTTTTTGTCTTTTGATTTCGTTTATGTCTTCAACCGTTTTATGAGTTAGAACAATACACACTGGGAAATGCACTGATAATTTCATTTTCAACGAAAAATAATATTTGTTCATTTATTTGTAGAGCTTTTACAACTTGTGGTTTGATTACATTTTTTAATCTGTCCAATAGCTCAGTTTTAGTGTTAAAAAAAATTGTATGTCTACTGTTAGAAAAGATATTTTGGGATGATACTTGGGTGGGGTTTGTGTCTGATTGTTTTATAATAATTTGATTTTTAAAGCAATTTAATGGTTGCTTTACACGTTTAATTTTTTCTATAGGAGAGCTTTGTGCTGAATGTTGGGAATTATTAGAATTAGATGTGTTATTAATTCGTTGGCGGGAAAGTGCATTGGCAACAACGTTCTGATGTCCAGGTTTGTCATTTTAGCACCATATTCTTCGATGAAATTTTTCCATCTTTTTAATTTTGTATTTACCGATTGATAATCGGTGTATATAGTTAAGTCTGCTATGCCATATAAGTAATTTCGGAGTTTCTGTAAGGACCACACAATTGCGAGAAACTCTTTCTCATTTGTAGAGTAATTGTTTGCTGAAATTTGGTTGGAAAAGTTCAACCTGAGCTTGAAGTTCTTCTTTTGTTCGACTTAATGCTGCTATTGCAGGTTCATCTAATGTAATTTTAATTTTTGCGCTTTAATTTTTTGATATTTTACCGTTGTCTCCTCTGAGAAACGTGGTAAGTGGTTTAACAATGGCTGCAAAATTTTTTATGAATTTTCGATAATTGTTTGCGAGACCTAGAAAAGATCTAAGCTCCTTGCGTGAAGTAGGGGTGGGAAAATCTTTTATAGCTTGTCTTTTTATGGGATCGACGGTGATTTTATTGTATTTAATTATGTGCCCCAAATATTCTACTGAGTCTTTTCATTGGAAATCTTCATGTTAACTTGATGAAGTGCATTTATAATAATGCGTATGTGCTCGACATGCTCTGCTGGAGAAGAAGAGTAAATGAGAACATCGTCTATATAAACATACGCAAATTCGCCAATATATGGTCTCAAGATATCATCGATACACCTTTGAAAAATTGACAGAGCATTTTTCAGTCCAAAAGGCATGCGAAGAAATTCATATTTGGCTCCATTTACACTAAAAGCTGTTTTCTCTCTGTCAGATTCCTTAATAAGAATCTGGTGAAATCCAGATTCCAATTGCATTACCAAGATTTTGTATAGTCGTAGCTACATCAGGTATGGGGTATCTATCTGTAATAGTTTGAGCGTTTAGCTTTTGAAAGTCTACAATCATTCTGCGTTTAGGTTTCCTCTGTTCGTCGGTACCTTTTTTAGCAACTGTGCAAATGGGTGAATTGTACTGACTTTTACTAGGGTGGATTATTTCACTTTCTAAAAGTTTAATAATTTCTTTGTTAATAAAATCATTATCAGATATAGGGTACGGATATTGTTTTGTCCAGATAGGATCTTCGGATTTTGTCCTAATTGTGGCTTGTACAGTGGTAGTAAATGGTAATATTGAGTTAGTACCTTCATTTTGTTGCATTATTTTTTCAATTTCAGATTTATATTTCTTCTAATGCATCAGTTTGAAAAAAATGTAAGGAAATTATCTAACACTGATATAATTTTTTTTTGATTTTGATATTGAGAAACCATGAAGAATTTTTACTTTTGTGGGTTTGATTGGAATAGACTCACCGATATTACATTTGGTACTTATGTAATTGTTTTTTGCTCCAGTGTCGATGAGGATATTAACTGCTTTGCCTGTATCCCTGCAGTGGCGTTGAAGACACGGCAATTGATTCACTCGCTTGAAAAAAACAAAGCCTGTCTTATATACATAATCGTCACTTTGTTTTGTAGCAGGTGATCGTAATTCATCGCCGCCATGTTGTGGTGTGAGAGGCTAGTTCTTCTTTATGTATTTGGTTTACTCGTTGCATCTTCTCTGGTGCGTTGTATGTAGTTACAAGATGAAGGATTTTGGTGCCTCTTCTGTGGATCTCCTCGAATTGGATTATTTGGAGGTAATCCTTGCATTTGACGGTTATAGTTGTTTTGTAAAGGTGCAGCGTTGAAGTTGGTGGGTCATCTGTATTGCCGTGAGGAATCTACGTCCATTGTTTGGCACTGTGGGGTGGGTGCACTCTGTGTATATTGCACTTGCACGTTTGGTCTATATCTTCGCTGATCATCGCGGTATCTTCTGTTTTGAAAGGGTTGATGTTACTGCCTGGGTGCACGTATTTCTTCATGATGTCTTCTCTTTTGAACGTGTTGATGTGGCATATTGTATTTCCTGTAGTCATCGTACTGAGGAAAATCGAATTGCAATTTCTCGTTGTCGTGGTATATCGTACTTGCGATGGGGTAGGCGGTTTCTAAATCCTTTGGATTGTGGCTGTAGAGGGTGCCGCTTGTATACTTGCTGTTCAAGCCATGAATAAACGTTCTGACGGCTTCTTGATTCGCATACTTTTGCATTTCTAATGGGTCACCTGAGCTTCCCATTTCAATTTTTGTTAGAGCAAGATTCAATGCCCTGCTGACTTCGCAATGAAATTCCGCCAGTGTAAGTTTGTTTTGCGTAATCCTTTTCATTTCGTCTAGTAAGACGTAAAAAGGTCTCTGGTCCGCATACATGTAGTCGAGGCGATTTATGATTGAGTAGAAGTTGAACTTCGTGTTGTGGTTGATTAAAATATCGGCTGCTTCTCCTTGAATTTTCGAATCCAATATCGAAAGTGCGGTATAATATGTCGGGGTTGTGGCATATTCTTTTATGTTTTCCATGTGCGTCCACGCACGTTTTCTCCAGGATCTGTATTGATTTATATTGCCGTGAAGTCTGGCAATGCTTTAAAAATATCCAGGTTAATCTGCATTTCGTTGATTATATTTGGTTTGCAGTACTCGTGCTGATCCGTAATTGTCACATTTGATGGCAGACTGTTCTCCAGGGTAGCCACTCATTGTTGGTTCTCAGTTAGAGATGTAGTTAAAGCAACAATTTGAGCCCTGAGATTTGCAATCTCCTATGCATACATATCGAAGTTGGTGTTCAATAAGGAACGACGCAAATTGAACAGTTTTTGTCTCTTTTTATGAGATTCCAGTGTGATTCTGATGTTTATCGGTGCTGCTTCCAGGAACTTATTTTTTTCTTCAGGAACGTGGATTTTAGTTTTATCCCTTTATGTCAGGATATGGCAGGTTGAGTTCAAACGAAAAGAACGGTTGAGCCCCCAGTTAACAAACTGTTATTTGTCGCGAGTAAAAGAAATTATATTTATTTGGGCAGTACACTTATTTTCGTCTTGCCTTTTTTATTCATAATTTTTACTGACTACATTTTATAATCTTAGTGCTATTTATACTTATGGAATGCAGCTGCTGTTATCTTCTTTCAACTTTGTTGTAATTCGATATCTGTTATTTTGCTATCACTTGTTTGTTATTGCTGTGATGCGGAGGTGGTTATCGCAGTGGATTATTCCATTGCCAGATGTTTGTTGTTTATATGTCGAGAATGCATTTCTATTGTTTGGCTGATAGTGTATGTCAAAACAAGTTCTATCGGTTTACATAGTTCGTCTTTGTTTAGGATGTATATTAGCAGATAAGATGTATGTGAGTGTGTGTGTGACAGGTGGCCAGAATGAGTTGCCAAGTATCAATTGAAAATTGTCAGCGGATACGTCGATCTTAAACGAGGAAATATCCTTGTTGTATTTGAAATTAAATGTACGGATGACTATATCATCGACTGTGGTATCCGCAGCAAGTCTCTAAATAAAAAGTGTCTTTTTCCGCGGTATTACAACTAAGTTTTTATTAGCTGACTTGGAGGTATTTCGCTTACCGTATTCAGTAACAGTTTTCTCTGTGTTCTGAGCAGACGGAACCTTCTCTCCTTGAGGACAAGGGGATGCAAGATTGATGATTTGGGTTCTCTTCCTGCACATTTAGGCATTAAAATGATTGAAACAACGTTTCATAATGCCTCAATTTTTCAGAAAGGGTTTCAAGCTCACGACCAATCTCCTTCAAACCATTGCGCGTAAAGTAAAGTAAAAAGAGCAATGACAAAAATATTTGTAACAAATGAATGCAATAGAAATAGTTGGTTATCAAAGATAACAACCAATGTAGCGAGCAGTTTGAGATGCACTGTAACACACAAAAGTAAGAAACTCGCAAGCAGCTGTGATATAGTGATACTTATCTTAACGGATCACTTAATTCAGATAATTTCACCGCAAAGTTTTAAATATTATACGAATTAAATAAATAAAACAAATTTCTAAGAACACGAAAGCACAGCTGAACACGAAAACTCCTCTTAAAAAATTCACGAATATCATCTAATTTTTCATAAGTTACACTTAACATGACGCCATCCATTGCATGTGTTACACCTGACCGAGGTGGAGTTTAGATGGAGCCTTTTAGCGCAAACGAAGCAGAAAAATTTCTCCGGGTCCGGGTTCGGCTCAATGTCAGCACGAGTCATGAGGATACAGAGGAGCCCAGCTGCAAGGAGTTGTTCCAGTGACGACAAACTTAAACTAAAACAGGTAGGTCCAACACCGCGGTGTTTATAGTTCTTTTGTGCCAAATTTGTTTTTAGCAGGCGGCTCTTCAAAAAAATAATCCTGGTTGGTCCAACACCGGGTTGTTCAAAATTCTATTGTGTCGAAAAAAGAATACCCCTGGCATTCTAACTAACAATTAGTGTTACCTTCTTCTTCTTCTTCTTAATTGGCGTAGACAGCTCTTACGCGACTATAGTTAACAACAGCGCGCCAGTCGTTTCTTCTTTTTGCTACGTGGCGCCAATTGGATATTCCAAGCGTAGCCAGGTCCTTCTCCACCTGGTCCTTTCAACGGAGTTGAGGTCTTCCTCTTCCTCTGTTTCCCACGGCGGGTACTGCGTCGAATACTTTCAGAGCTGCAGTGATTTCATCCATTCGGACAACATGACCTAGCCAGCGGAGCCGCTGTCTTTTAATTCGCTGAACTATGTCAATGTCGTCATATGTCTCGTACAGCTCATCGTTCCATCGAATGCGATATTCGCCGTGGCCAACGCGCAAAGGACCATAAATCTTTCGCAGAACTTTTCTCTCGAAAACTCGCAACGTCGACTCATCACTTGTTGTCATCGTCCAAGCCTCTGCACCATATAGCAGGACGGGAATTATGAGTGACTTATAGAGTTTGGTTTTTGTTCGTTAAGAGAGGACTTTGCTTCTCAATTGCCTACTTAGTCCGAAGTAGCACCTGTTGGCAAGAGTTATCCTGCGTTGTATTTCCAGGCTGACATTGTTGGAGGTGTTTACGCTGGTTCCAAGATAGACGAAATTATCTACGACTTCAAAGTTATGACTGTCAACAGTGACGTGAGAGCCAAGTCGCGAGTGCGACGACTGTTTGTTTGATCACAGGAGATATTTCGTCTTACCCTCGTTCACTGCCAGACCCATTTTCTCTGCTTCCTTGTCCAGCCTGGAGAAAGCAGAACTAACGGCGCGGGTGTTGAGGCCGGTGATATCAATATCATCGGTATACGCCAGCAGCTGTACACTCTTATAAAAGAAACCTCGTTTGGTATCGAACGGCTCGGAGAGGTCCTTCCCGATTCTGACGAAGCTTTTGGTGTTGTTCAACGTCGGTTTACACAGAAGTTTTGGTTTTGCGGGGATACCAAATTCAGACATCGCGGCATAAAGGCAGCTCCTTTTCGTGCTGTCGAAAGCAGCTTTGCAATCGACGAAGAGGTGGTGTGTGTCGATTCTCCTTTCTCGGTTCTTTTCCAAGATTTGGCGCATGGTGAATATCTGGTCAGTTGTAGATTTTCCAGGCCAAAAGCCACACCGATAAGGTCCAATCAGTCTGTTGACGGTGGGCTTTAATCTTTCACACAATACGCTCGATAGAACCTTATACGCGATGTTGAGGAGGCTTATCCCACGGTAGTTGGCGCAGATTGTGGGGTCTCCCTTTTTGTGGATTGGGCATAGCACACTTGAATTCCAATCGTTGGGCATGCTTTCGTCCGACCATATTTTACAAAGAAGCAGATGCATGCTCTTTATCAGTTCTTCGCCGCCGTGTTTGAATAGCTCGGCCGGCAATTCATCGGCCCCCGCCGCTTTGTTGTTCTTCAGACGGGTAATTGCTATTCGAACATCTTCTTGGTCGGGCGATGGAACGTCTGCTCTTTCGTCATCGATTGGGGAATCGGGTTCGCCTTCTCCTGGCGTTGTGCGTTCACTGCCATTCAGCGTTACCTTACGTACATATTATGCAGAAGAACGAAAAAAATAAAAAAGACAAATAATAAACCAATGACTGGAAAAAATTCAACTATTTAAAACGCGTGTTTCTCTGATTTATAATGAATTTTACACTTATATTTTTAAATTTTATATCCATTAACACTTCACCAATTCGTTTCTAACGTTATATTAAATAGTGCAAAAATAACTTTTACTCAATATTTAACTTTTGTTCAATTATTTTTGTTCACATAATACAAAAGAGTTACATTCTAACTAATAATCAGTGCTACCTTACGTACATATTTTACAGAAGAATCAAAAGACATGAAGAAAACAAATAATACCCTAATGACAGGATAAAAATAACACATTAGTTTTGCGCATAGAATTCCTATCCTCCTTTTTGAGTTGACGCCTTTTGTTGTTGTTTTAACGGAGTTATCTAATCTTCGTTAGAGTGGTGGGGATTATCCAAGTTGTCGTCGATGTCATCTAACGGGAGGCCCAGGAGACGTGCAGTTTCGACGGAGTTGGACCACAGGGAAAAAGGTGTCAGAGGAGTGGGGTTGTCGGGCAATGCGAAGACACATTACATGCAGGACATATATTGGATATGTCGGGGTCTATTCTGAACAAGTAGGAGCTTAACCTGCTACAATATCCAGAACGTAGCTGCGCTAGGGTCAAACGCGTTTCTCGCGGCAACTCGAGCTCTTCGTCTGCGATGGGTGGTGATTTGGCTCAAAGAACGCCATTCACTGGAAGGGAGTCAGTGAAGGTGTTGATAGCTCCACTGTAAATGGCGGTCAGTACCTGTCGGAAGTTAGTTGCGTCCGAAGTCCGGTCGGCGTATTGACGGAAAGACCTCGTGGACTTAGTGGCTGCAGGGGTGATTTCTACGAAAACATTCTAGCAGGAACTGCTTGGAGAGGAGTTCATTATGCTCCTTAACTGGAAGCATAAGCGTGATCGATGGGAGATATCAAGAGGCATCCTGTCGTGGTCCGGAGTGCAGTGTTCTGGCAGGTCTGAAATTTCCTCATCTGCGTACCACTGCATCCAGGCGACCATATTGTTGCGGCGTAATTGAGGACCGGCCGGCCGATTGCTGTCGTGTGAGAAGTGAAGGAGCATAGACTATCAAAAGTTACACCTAAAATCTTCGGATTATTGATAGTCGGACTTTTGACGCCACCAACTGCAATATTAAGCTCAAGTCTATACTCCTTCGTCCAGTTCGTACAAATGGTCGCTGTGGACTTGGTGAGGGAAAGTGTTGGGTTCCGTGCAGTGAGGAAACGAGAAAGGTCGGAGAGATAGTCGTTTATTTTTGAACGCATGCCATCGATTCCATTGCTCGTCGTCAATATCGTGCAATCATCTGTGTACAAGGTTATGCAAACTCCATCTGGGAGTTTCGAGATGTAGAAGTTAAACAGTAATGTTTCGCCTGGAAATGGTACGGATGATTGACGACCGCTCAGGTAGTTCATGGTCCACCTCTCCTGCCCTGGAGGAAGCGTGGTTTTTTCAATGTCCTGCAGTAGCGTTGTGTGGATGACTGTGTCAAAAGCGTTTGACAAGTCCAACTCTACGAGGATCGTTCTCTCACAGGGTGGTTTTTGGTTGAGGCCACGAACTATCTGAGCGTTTATGAGGCTAAGTGCTGTAGTAGTGCTGTGCACTTTTCGGTATCCTTGCTGGTGGTTACCACGGCTCAGGTGGTGAGTTAAAGTCGGGGGTAGCAAGGCCTCAAGTGTCTTCACTACTGGGGAGAGGAGAGTGATCGGACGATAGGACTCCCCTTTGTTGGCGGGTTTCCCGGGTTGGAGTAGTGGGACCACTTTTTTGATTTCCCACACATCGGTTATTAGAAGTGCGGTCAGCGACAGGTTGAAGACTTTGGTGAGGTAGCTTACTCCCGTCGAGCATAAGCATGTTGATTCCATCAGGACCAATGGATTTATTTACATGACTTCGCTTTGTTGCTGATATTCTGAACCTCCTCATCGGAGCTGCATTTGCGCAGCCGTCGGGTAACACATCGCTTGGTTTTGTCTACCGAATGGTGCAGTGTAAACTGCCTGCTGAAGTAGCTCGCGCACTTCTTCGGGTCCGAAGAGGCATGGCCATTGAACTTCAGTTCGGTCATGCTGTCTCTTCGGGTTTGACAAAGCCTTGACAGTAGACCACAGCTTACTCACACCGGTGGAGAGGTTGCAGGATTTCAAGTGCTGTATCGATTTCGTTCGCTAATGATGGTTTACCAATCGTCGAATCTCCAAGTTGAGATTCCTTATTCGGTAATCCCTGGGATCGGAATGGTGTACGGTGTCACGCTCATTAGCTAAAACGGCTCCTTCGTCTTCCGCTAGTCTTCTAGCCAGGATGAAGCGAGCGGTAGCTGCTACAATCATCTTGCGGAATCGACGTTCGCCAACGGATACGTCTGTAGGAATGGGTAAAGCGTTGAAGTTGTTCTCAATAAATTCTGTGTAGCCGACCCAGTTAGATATGTTAGAGTTAACGAAGGTGCGGTTGTCCACATAAACAAAATCGCTGTTTCTCGATCGAGATAATTATGGGCAGATGGTCTGATGCGAGAGTTAGTATAGGTCGCCAATTTATGCTATTTATCAGACAACCACTAGCAATGGTAATATCGGGCGAGCTATTACAAGTGCCCATAACTCTGATGGGGGATTCATCATTCATTGCCCAGAATGTCGAATCGTCAACCTGTTCCGCCAGCGTCATCCCCCTACGATCTTTTGACAGGCAGGAATGCCAAAGATCGTGGTTCGCGTTAAAGTCGCCTAGTAGCAGACGGTTTTCACCACGAAGTAGCGCGCTTATATTCGGATGATATCCTGTAGGGCAACATGTAACTGGGGGATGTATATATTAAATATTTCGAGATAGCTATACCCTGACATTCTAGGCTAGTATCCCTGCGGTCGATGTCTTCAGGATTAGACAGTGCGCATGCGCACGGTGTTGTGCAAAATGAAGGCTAGGCCACCGCCATTATTTCGCTCGCGATCTTTACGTATTGCGTTAAAACCGGCTCAACTCAGAAGATCTGAGCGTTCAGAGAGTGGGAGTTATGTTGTCTGTTGGAGCTCCTAGGGACCGTGGAGGTCCTCTGTTGGCCACTCGGAGTGAGTGGCGGCGCAGTGCGCGAACTGTGTGCAGATTGCGCAGCCGTAGAGGCTAGTGTCTGCAGTATTGCGTTGGCAACATGGCACGTGTCTTTAGGCCTGATCAGGTCTTAAGATGGCTCCGTCCAGTTTGGATGAAGCCTTCTTCCGCAAACGCAGCAGAAAAATTCCTCCGGGCCCTGGTTTGACTCAATGCCAGCACGTCTCAGGAGGATACGGAGCAACCCTGCTGCAAGGCGTTGCTCTTATGACGACAAACTTAAATTAAAACTCACCAATTCAAATGGAGTTAGATCGCCGAAAAAACAGCCCTTGGCCGGATAAAATCCGAGTCAATTCCGGTGTGTAGAACCGGCTGTCGTGGGAATTGGCGAGTTGAGTTGGCTGCCTTCGGCCGCGCTTCAAAAGAAAGTAACCATTGCCGATCCAACACCGGAATTTATCACAATGATGAAAATTCTGGAAGATTTTACATTATTCATCCCATGATAATGAATTTTGTATTGGGGGCATAAACTTTATTTTTTCTTATATTTATTCCGTTACAAAATATGGTAACACTAACTTTGTTTATCATAATTGTAAACAATCTAATCATTTCAGCATTTTTAAATTAATAAATTTAGCTAAAATATAACAAAATAAAAGTAAAATGTGAACTTATTTTAATGTTTAGAGTGTATATTTAAATACACAAAGTAAAAAATTTGAAAAAGTTTAGTGAAACATTGGGATGTACTATGTGTTATTGATACATATTTTCGAATTTTTAATCGAGATTCTTGCATATTCCCCCTCTTGAGAAGCTCCCCTATCAGCACATACCCCAATTTATACCGAAATTCGTGTTTTTTACCCGACCGCCAAAGTAATCGGAATCGTTGCTCAATTAAATTAATAAATTTAAAATGAGCAATTAATAAATTTAAAATGAGCAATGATATTTTGATTTGTGCTTGTATAAGTTTATTAAATTTAAGACTTCGCTTATTCGCCAATCCCTTTTCTATATTTCTTTGCAAATTAACAATATTAAACTAAACATTAATTTTTTTGGAAAATATCTTAAATTTTTTAGAAAATGTACTTATGATTTCGTACTTTATTTTTATTATCTAACTCAATCGTCGTAATAATCGCGCTAATTAATTTAAAATTACCTAAATAAAACTGCCTTCGGTTAGTAGCGCGAGTATTACGACGGTTGTGTTAAATAATAAAAATAATGTACGAAATGTGCAATGTATTATATTCCATAAGCAAGACTCCATATCCTGTCGAAATGCCCCGTTATTGTATGAATAAATGGATTTTAACTAAAGTTAAATATGGAGTTAAAGTTTTTTTGAACAATTTAATGTAAATCAAATGTGTAAAACCGAATTAGTGAAGTGTCAGTGGATGTAAAAGTTGAAAATATTGGTGTAAAATGCATTATAAATCAGAGAAACACGCATTTTCAATTGTTTAAATTTTGAACTTTAAATGCAAACATCTCAAAACCATAAGTCAGCGGCAGCTACATGCAGTAATGGTCACGCAAATAGCACACTTAGTCATAAGAACCAATAAGCGCTAATACAAATGGCAAAGAAAAAAGTGTGAAAAGAGCTTAAAATATAATTACTTCTTTATTAATTTAACCATTTAATGGATCGTATCAGTGTGACCCTCCGAAAAATCACTGATTTTCGCAATATTTTTTAATGTTGAAATTAACTAATCATTCCGATTTGTTTTTGTATATTCTTACAAAATTTTGAACTTTCAATAAGGCTGGGTTTTAGAATAGCATCCCCCGATTTCGGCGTTAAAATTAGTATGTACGGATAGAAGAGGTCCTCCAGATCAAGAAATTATATATACACCCAACTCTTTTTTTACACGGTAGATACGTTCCTCAGAAAACCGTGTAAAAAAAAGAGGCGTTTCCTATAGTAAAATGGGGGATACGTTCCATGTCATCTGAAAACCGTGTAAGATGAAATAAATAACTATATTTACTTCGAAAAACCGTGTAAAAAATGTTGAAAACTATAAAATTTCAGATATACATACAAATTGTATATTTATTGTGCATTAAAACTTAAAATACATAATTCATGCAGGTGAAAAATTGGCGGATTAAGCAAAAAGCAAAATAAATCTGTTAATCCAGAATTAAGAACAGAAAAATTGGAATAGAAATAAAGAAAACATATTTACATAGCTGCAAAATTATTCGCCGCTACTTGATAACAAGCGCAGTGGTCCAACATTGGCAATGAACTGGACTAAATTCGGTATCATCGCTGGAGACATCCATTTCAGCAATGTAAATATCATGCGAACAAAATGTGTAGGTAAGAGTTATCGAATAAGGGGATTTCCCAGTTGCTACTATGTTTGTTCATTTTAGCGATAGTGCTAAGTGTAGTAAAAACAAACATAATTCCATGACAGTGATTTTGAAACCGTACTAGATTAAAAATGTTATACCAAAAAAATTTTTTCAACCGTGTAACTTCAAATCCGTGTAAAAAAAAAACCGTGTAAAAAAAGAGTTGGGTATATATATAGTTGTCGCTGACTTATGGTTTTTGAGATATTTGCACTTAAAGTTCAACAATTTATTCTATTTATAATGAATTTTACACTAATATTTTTAACTTTTAAATCTTCAAGATTAGATTAGATTTTTACATGGGGATTGCACAAGGACTCACATAGCGCCATCATATTGATAAAGTCCAATAATCTGCTGTGTACTAGTGAAGCGATGTGATCCCTATTATGAAACATGGATCCAAGGGCATTATTCCTTCGTATACAGACTGCAATGCAGTCGATTAGCAGGTGTTCTGGTGTTTCAGACTCCCTGTTGCAGAACCGGCAGTTTACGCAAGAAGATAAGCCCATGTTGCGTAAATGCTTATTTAGCTTGCAGTGACCGGTGTAAAATGCGACCAGTAGTCTGAGTTTATTCCTTGGGAGGTTAATTGCAACTTTAAATCTGCTAGATTAGATGCATTAGCGACTTGGCATGTCGCATGCCATGCAATTGTTGCCAATGCCTTTCCCTGCCTACTCCTTCTTCCTTGCGGAGCAACTCCTGTATGGTATTTGGACTCACTTTAGTGAAGGGTTCAGGTCCTATAATGTTAATGGAGGCTGCGGTGCGGACGAGCTCATCAGCCAGTTCGATACCGACTATACCTCTCTCACTGGGCACCCTGATGAGGTGCACCTGGTTATGTTCCGCTGACCTATTCAGCCGTTCTCTACACTCCTGCAACAGTAGCGATTTGATCTCGTAGGAGGAGATTGCTCTTAGTGCCGCTTGACGTATGGTTATACGTTCATTGCGATAGTTGCGTTGGAGGTTTATCTCTATGCACCAACTTATGGCAAAGACTTCTGCCTGAAAAATGTTCGGAAAACTTCCCATAGGCATGGAGAGCTTAGTGCGTGAACCTGCGATCCCTGCACCGATTCCCTCCGACGTTTTCGAGCCATCAGTGTACCATTTGATCTTACTATTCCTCAACAGCAGCTCGAGAGTGGAATCGGTTCACTCATCCTTGCTGCCAAGGGTAACCTTCAACTTCTTCGTGAAGTTAACCTTATTAGTAATGCTGTCCCTTGGGAGAAGGGCTAATGGTATAGTCCCACTTATCTCTTTCATCCCCTGGAACCAGATTACCTTACCTTTGCCACACCCCTCTGTCGTCATTTGCAGAAGTGTATGCTAGGCTACCTGACCGATCACTAAATGAAGCGATGTGAGTTAAAGCATGACCTTTAAGAGCTGTCATCGGACAAGTGCGCACTGCACCCAACATGCAAACACAAGCTAGTCGTTGCAGCTTCGATAGTTGGAGCTCTATCGAGGTCTTTTGAGGACCAGGCCACCGCCCAATACGTGATTATCGGTCGCACAATCATGGTGTACAACCACCTAACAATCCTTGGCTTGCATCCCTAGATTTTCCCGCCAGCCGATTGCACACCATTACTGCTTATGCCGCCTTGACAAACTCAACCCCACTACACCACCCTTTTACCAGGTTTAAACCTCTTTAGTAGGTCGCAGAGAGTGTCCTCGAATTTACCTCTGGCTAAATTACAATATTATCTCGTACAGAGCAGAACTGGTCGATCTGTCTGCTCTGTATGCACGCTGAGCAGCACGTTTCACTACCCGTACGTTTCGCTTTATTAAACAGTACCCCGTACCTTTTTCCTGAGATTTGAGAGTTTTCTTGACCACCAGGGACAGTTGTGCCTGTCTGTGGTCGCTTTTAGGGGGCAGCTGCAGTGATACGCGTCTATGGTAGACTCGTTTATCGCAGGCAACCTGTTCTCTAGTCCTGGACTCGTATCACTATTATCAGTCTGCCCCTCCCCGCTCAAACTATTATTTAGCATATCCCGGAAGGTATCCGTTTATGTTCCGAGGGTTACGTTTGGGGGGAGTTGCTTGACTTCTACCTTTAGCTCGAACAATATGATTCTGTTCAATATTCCGACAGAGAGGGCTCCGTTGATACCCTCCATTGTGAAACCAATCGGTTCACAGGCTCGTTGCTCAAGGTGGTGTCAAGTACCTCTCTCCTGCTTATTGTGACGGTTCACACACCACATTCTCTATATATAAGTTGCTACTTACTGTGTATGGAGGATGGAGTCATGTGTAGAAGTTCACGCAAGTGAGGAAAGTTCTCTGATCCCCATTCACTTGGGAGTGGCCAGAAACGATTCTTTTACATATGACTCAAGCAGCTCACAACTTCCGGTCTTTGACCAAATATCCTCTGGGTAGCCTAAGGACATCCGTTCGAAGGCGAGCTAATGTGAGAAGGCGAAACATCCCTACATAGGGTAAGTCCTCTCTCGAAGAACAAAAACCAAACTCTATAAGTCACTCATAATTCCCGTCCTGCTATATGGTGCAGAGGCTTGGACGATGACAACAAGTGATGAGTCGACGTTGCGAGTTTTCGTGAGAAAAGTTCTGCGAAAGATTTATGGTCCTTTGCGCGTTGGCCACGGCGAATATCGCATTCGATGGAACGATGAGCTGTACGAGATATATGACGACATTGACATAGTTCAGCGAATTAAAAGACAGCGGCTCCGCTGGCTAGGTCATGTTGTCCGAATGGACGAAAACACTCCAGCTCTGAAAGTATTCGACGCTGTACTCGCCTGGGAAGCAGAGGAAGAGGAAGACCTCCACTCCGTTGGAAGGACCAGGTGGAGAAGGACCTGGCTTCGCTTGGAATATCGAATTGGCGCCACGTGGCGAAAAGAAGAAACGACTGGCGCGCTGTTAACTCGGCTATAATCGCGTAAGCGGTGTCTACGCCAATTAAGAAGAAGAAGACTTACTATGTATTCTAAAAGAGACTCTCTTCGTGTTTTGCACTCTGTACTACCCCATTGCGTGTGGTGGGCGTTCGCATCACATCCTAGGATTAGAGGCCTGTGTCTCCTGCAATACCTCACCAGTCTATCCACAACCTCTGGGGGTGCTGTAGATGCCTCTCCTGGGAAATAGGCTGATGCTAGGACGAAGTCTCTGCCCTCACAGTCCCTGGCCTGCACCGCCGTTAGATCCTTTATCAGGAACTCTGAAATGCAAAAAAAGTCATTGTTGTTCCTGACAACTACACAACTTCTAGATTACCCAGATTACCTTGTTGGAATCTGTCTTGAGGCCTCTAATCTCCCATCTGTAGACCCAAGGATCTTAGGTCAGCAGGATGCTCAGTTTATTCGAAGTGAACCTGCTCGCTATGACAGCCGAGGCTGCCGCCGTGTGGTGCAGGTTAACTTGAGCAACTTCCACGTTGACGGCCACTATAGGATTAGTTCGATGAAGCGCCGGTCGTCATGCCCGCCGTCATCCGCACGGCCATTTATAGGATCACCTAGCCCCTCGAGGAGTTCCTGCGTGGAGGGCAGCTCCCCTCTTTGAGCGCAAGTCCTCTTGTCGGGGACTTTTCAAGACCACCGTGCTGTACCTATAGCACAGGCGGACATACTTGTACGACTCGTCGTCAGTACACAAGTTTAGTCTCCAACCCCTGTTTACGACCTCGATGCTTACTACCCGCCAGGCCGAAATGCCGAGGCCCAAGTTTTGATTTTTGATCAAACCTAAAGCAAACTCGTACGGCTTGCCGGCGCATCTAGGAAGAAACACCGTCATGCTGTGCATGATCGGTATGCCCTCCCATCTTTTTGCGCAGAGAACCTGGCCCCTCGAGCCTTCCAACTTGGAACCGATCTCTCGTAGCCAGCTATCGGACGTCTCGTCCTTGCAGATCACCTGCAATGTGCCTCCTTTAAAATCGACCCCAATGGAGGACGCTGCGTATTCACTGCCTCTGAAGACTTCTTCCATGACGAGGTTGTTGTTGTTTTAACGGATTCCCCCCGTGCTGTTTCGACGGGGTGGGACCAAAGGGAAAAGGGCGTTAGATGAGTAAGATTGGCAGGGTATGAAAAGAGGTGGTCAGTGTCATGCGGAGACTCGTTAAGTAGGAGTTTAACTTCCTACAATATCCAGAACGAAGCTGCGCTAGGGTCACTTAAGTTTCTCGCTGCAACTCGCGCTCTTTGTCTGCGATGGGTGGTGGTTTGACTGTAAGAACGCCGTTCACAGGAAGGGAGTCGGTGAAGGTGTTGATGGCTCCACTGTGAATGGCGGTCAGTACCTGTCAGAAGTTAGTTGCGTCCGAAGTCCGGTCGGCGTATTGATCGTTTTCATCAACGTAGTTAAGGAAAGACCTCTTGATGTTCCTAGGAGGCAGTTCTGCTCCATGCAGTGGCTGCAGGGGTGATTTCTACGAAAACATCCTAGCAGGAACTGTTTGGAGAAGAGTTCATTATGCTCCTTAACTGGAAGCATAAGCGTGATCGATGGGAGACATCAAGAGGCATCCTGTCGTGGTCCGGAGTGCAGTGTTCTGGCAGGTCTGAAGTTTCCTCATCTGCGTACCACTGCATCCAGGCGACCATATTGTTGCGGCGTAATTGAGGTCCTTCCGGCCGATTGCCTTGTATGTTGCCAACAACGTTTCTTTGTCTTTTCCCCATGTGCTGCCGGCTAGCGACTTGATTATTTTGTTGCGGCTCTATACCTTGGCGATAATCGCGGTCGCATGAGGAGTGAAGGAGGATAGACTATCAAAATTTACACCTAAAATCTTCGGATTATTGACAATAGGAATTTTGACGCCATCGGCTGCAATATTAAGCTCAAGTCTATACTCCTTCGTCCAGTTCGTAAAAATGGTCGCTGATTTGGTGGGGGAATCGACGTTCGCCAACGCATACGTCCGTAGGAATGGGTAGAGCGTTGAAGATGCTCTCAGTAAATTCTGTGAAGCCGACCCAGGTAGCTTTGTTAAAGTTGATGAAGGTACGGTTGTCCACAGAAACAAAATCAGGAAGTTTCTCGATCGAGATAATTATGGGCAGATGGTCTGCTGCGAGAGTTAGTATATGGGCCATTCCATCAATTGGCGACATGGTTTTGTACCCGTGGTCTTCCGATTTTGACCAAACTTTAGAATATCATAATATAGACCAAAAGAAGAATATCTGTTAACTTTTTAGAGGTCAAAGTTGCTCCATTGTTTTTTGGCGCGCAATTCAAATTGAGATCAAACAAAAAAATTACTATTTCTTTTATTTTTTAACGATCTCAAAATTGAGTGAAAAAAATTTTCAAGTTATCCAATTTTATGTAGAAAAATCTCAGCCTTCTGATAAAAATATTTTCAAAATCCAAATCGCCATTATCTCGCTTGCGATCTTTACGTATTAGCGAGTAGGTGGTGTTTGTTGCAGCTGTAGAACCCGCAGGTGTTGTTTGGCGACGCCACTGTTGAGTGCTGCTAGGCAGACTCCTGTAGCATGAGGCAACGTACGACTCACTTCACTCACGCGTGGTGCGCAGGCCGGAACACGTCGGGAGGTGACACCAGCCAGTGCAAGAATTGCTCTTGACTGATGTGTCGTTCCGACGTATGACGGAACAGACTGTGCGAGGAACCCGGAGTTGCTGAGTGAATCTCGTAAGAGGATTAGAGCAGGATGAAGATTGGGAGGAGCACAAGTCTGAGTGGGAGCTATGTTGCCTGTTTGAGCTCCTAGGGACCGGGGGGACTGTTGGCCTCTCGGGGTGAGTGGCGGCGCGGGGCGCGAACTGTGTGCAGATTGCACAGCCGGAAAGACTCGTGTCGCAGTATTGCGTAGGCAACATGGGGCCACGTAACTCGTAGCCACTCCTTGTGAGTCTTAAGGCCTGAGCAGGTCTTAAGATGGCTCCATCCATTGCATGTATTGAACCTGACCGAGGTGGAGTTTGGATTGAGCCTTTTTGCGCAAACGCAGCAGAAAAATTCTTCCGGGCTCAGTTTGGACTCAATGCCAGCACAAGTCAGGAGGATACGGAGCAACCCTGCTGCAAGACATTGCTCCAATAACGATAAACACAAATTAATACTTACTGATCCAAACGGGTTAGTCGCCGAAAAAACAGCCCTTGGTCGGATGAAATCCGAGTCAATTCCGGCGCGTAGAACCGGCTTTCGTGGGATATGTCCATGAGGAGGTTCTGGAGGCTGGTAAACTCCTCCGATAACAACGTCTCCGCCGGGTAGTTGAGAGGCAGTACAGCCGTACTTATGCTTTAAACAGCATCTGCATAGCTGCGCCGTCTCTCCTCCACCCTGGGGGATCCGGTGCGGTGGCCTCCGGCTGCCCTCGTGCTGTTGTGTTTCAGGTTTTAGAGCTGGGGAGCTTCTGCGGCGTGATTTGCCCGCTCTTCCGAATCGCGGTTTGTGCCTGAGTAGTCGAAGGCGCTGCCTTTCGGCTACTTCGCCTGGCGGTCGGAGTTGCGTTAACTGGGCAACGGCTTCGAGCCCCGCTTCTCTGCGCGCGAGCGGATGCGGTTTGCTGCTACGCCCTTTGCACGGGATACACTGCTTCCCCTTACCCTGCTCCTGGCCAGAACCTCCGCCATCTCAGGAGTCTTTCCCTCCCGGAGGTGCCTTAGGTACCACTTCAGACTTGCTCCACTCATGCCCTTCCAACGACGGTCATCGTGCCCGCCGGGTTTGCCACCTGAAGGAAGAGAGAACTCCTTTACCTGTAGCTGCGCTGATTCCATTGTCCATCTCATTGTCCGTGGTCGTTATCCTGGTCTGTTGCCTTGTTGCATTTTGAGTTGTCGTTTTTTTAGATTTGTCGCACATCTTTTTCTTACGACACTTGACTCAACGCGGTGAGCTGTCGGGTCTACATTACTAAAGAGGAACTTACGGTCCGCCACGCCAAAACCCTATGACGCGGTAAGGCCACAGTTACAGTACCCCGCCAACCAATTGGAAACATGGTAAATAAATATAAAAATTTACGAATAACGTACTGGGGAAGCTGCTAGGCGAATAATTTGATTTTTTCCACTGCCTAAGTATTAAGTAGGCTGTGCTCTACATATTACTCTGTGTCAAATATAAAATTACAATTAGCGTAACTTAAATACGAAATCATATTGGAATGCTTACTTCACTTGAAATTAGTATTTGTGATTTCTGGCTCATCAAAGGTAAATTGTATAGCGTAATGAAAGAAATCGAGTTTTTCATAAGTGTTTATCTATTATTTCATAGATTCCAGAGTTTTATTTATTAGGTTAGTATTTTTTGAAGCTTTATAATACAAACAATGAAAAATAAACCTTTTAGGAAATAGGAAAAAAATCGGACATTTTAAGGGTCAAACTCCATAAGAACTACATAAACATGGATTGAAACAAGGTAAACATAAAAAGTTATGAACGGCGCCCGAAACTCCCCCATTCAAAGTTACCCTATTTCAAGGTATAAAATATATGTCTTTGAATTTAGCAAGCGGAAGGAACGTTAAAATTTATTTATGTGTAGTATATAAAAAACTTAATATTAACGAGATGTTCGCGAAAAGAGGTAGCCAAAAACGGAATCGTGTTGATCAGATGGATTTCGAATCGCCAGAGTGGTTATTTTGATCAAGTTGTCTGTCCTTTTGTACTTTGGTTCGGCAAAAGTAGAGGATGGTGTGTGATATCATTGTGTGCGTGTTAGAGCGTGGTATGTAATGCGAGGAAAATGATGATGAGTGTGGGAATATGGCGTACCAATGTTGCATATATAGATGTGTGGGATGGTGTTGACGGGCAGAAGTGGGAGGCTGATACCCATTTAGCCATCCTGGGCCCCCTAAGCAAATTTTTAGCCTAGTAGTCGCTGGAGTTGTTGCAGCGTAGCTACCACGTTGCTGAGACCGGTTGGACGACGCGTTTGTGGCCTGGTACGCTGCCGCCGTGTTGCGTTGTAGTGATGTCGCGGACGCGAGTCGTCCGGAGTGGTTATTGGCCTTCGCGGTTGCTGTCGTTTTGAACGTCTTTTACCCCCGCGGTTGCGTGGGGCAGAGTGTCGCCCGGTCTCGGGGGTGGTGATGCGGTGCAGCATAGTGTGGTGCGGAAGCATACACATTTGGCACACATAGCCGGACGTACACTCCTGTGTTGTGTGAGTAGGCGACAGGCAGCTCAGGCAATGGCCATGAGCCCGGGCAACCTGCTAGCGTTGCTGAGGTGGCACCCTGTGAGAACGAAAACACAGAGGACATCGGATGCGAGGTAGCTCATTCTGTTGCGACGTCGGAGTTGCTCGGATTGCACTGCGTGCAGCGATTGACGGCACCGTTGCCGTGGTGGTTCGCGGCGTTGGGACAGCTCCAGGGCGTGGAACGTGGACAGCCGAACGGACGGTTGGCATTGGTACTGTTGCCGCATCGATATCCATATTTTTCTACAGAAGAGGTTATCGTCATTAGATATTTGGAAATATAGTGGTGAACTATGTTGCCACGTGGTGTGGCATCAGTGGGTCGTCATGTGGATCGACCCTTTTATGTTATTTTTGGTTTTAATAAATTATTGTTTGTGGTATATTTGGCGGTTTTTAATTCGTTCTCATCTGTTTAATAAGGAGAGCGTCTCCACGCCTGGCTCAGGTGTGGCCAGAATGGGCGCTCCTTTAAGAAAGTGGCCGGGAGTTAGGGCAGTGAAGACGGAGGGATTTTGCGAGAGATCCCGCAATATTATAAGGATATTTTAAGGATGGAAAGTTGAGTGAAGTGCTTATCTCGTTCTAATTTAAAAAAAAAAAAGAAAAAGTGAAATAAGGAGGTGAAAATACAACTTTTGCGAATTGTGAATGAATGAATAACTTTTAATAAAATAAAGTGAAATTGAATTACAAATTTTTACGGGAAGTAGATGAATAGGGAGTTAGAGGACTTGTTCAGAAAACTTAATTTGGAGAATACAGAAGAACAAATCATGAACGCTGAACAAGTAGGTGAGTTGGTTAGAGCAGAGGTGGGCAGGGCATTAGCTGCCCAAAAACTAGAATTCGATAAGAAAATAGTTGCAATACAGAACCAGGTGGCTCTGACAAAGCCAAATATTGAAAAATTCACAAAGGGGGCCATCGTACCTGCAATATCTTGTGAAATTACACTTGATGCAATAAAAGCTCTTCCAGATTTTTTGGGTCACCCGGGCGTGTCCTGGCGTGAAACTGCACACAATGCATACGAGTTATTTAAAAGATATGATGCCAGCGAACGTCACTACCAAGCGGTTACTATTCTTAGAAATAAGGCACGAGGTGCAGCCGACGCAGTACTTTCGTCCTTCAACACGGTACTGAATTTTAATGCAATAATCTCCCGCCTCGACTTTACCTACGCAGACAAGCGACCCATATATCTCATCGAGCAAGAGCTATCCACACTGAGGCAAGGTTCAATGTCGTGCTTAGAATTCTACGATGAGGTAGAAAAGAAGCTAACTCTGTTAGCAAACAAAACTATTATGTCCTACATTACTAAAGAGGAACTTACGGTCCGCCACGCCAAAACCCTATGACGCGGTAAGGCCACAGTTACAGTACCCCGCCAACCAATTGGAAACATGGTAAATAAATATAAAATTTACGAATAACGTACTGGGAAGCTGCTAGGCGAATAATTTGATTTTTTCCACTGCCTAAGTATTAAGTAGGCTGTGCTCTACATATTACTCTGTGTCAAATATAAAATTACAATTAGCGTAACTTAAATACGAAATCATATTGGAATGCTTACTTCACTTGAAATTAGTATTTGTGATTTCTGGCTCATCAAAGGTAAATTGTATAGCGTAATGAAAGAAATCGAATTTTTTCATAAGTGTTTATCTATTATTTCATAGATTCCAGAGTTTTATTTATTAGGTTAGTATTTTTGAAGCTTTATAATACAAACAATGAAAATAAACCTTTAGGAAATAGGAAAAAAATCGGACATTTTAAGGGTCAAACTCCATAAGAACTACATAACCATGGATTGAAACAAGGTAAACATAAAAAGTTATGAACGGCCCCGAAACTCCCCATTCAAAGTTACCCTATTTCAAGGTATAAAATATATGTCTTTGAATTTAGCAAGCGGAAGGAACGTTAAAATTTATTTATGTGTAGTATATAAAAAACTTAATATTAACGAGATGTTCGCGAAAAGAGGTAGCCAAAAACGGAATCGTGTTGATCAGATGGATTTCGAATCGCCAGAGTGGTTATTTTGATCAAGTTGTCTGTCCTTTTGTACTTTGGTTCGGCAAAAGTAGAGGATGGTGTGTGATATCATTGTGTGCGTGTTAGAGCGTGGTATGTAATGCGAGGAAAATGATGATGAGTGTGGGGAATATGGCGTACCAATGTTGCATATATAGATGTGTGGGATGGTGTTGACGGGCAGAAGTGGGAGGCTGATACCCATTTAGCCATCCTGGGCCCCCTAAGCAAATTTTTTAGCCTAGTAGTCGCTGGAGTTGTTGCAGCGTAGCTACCACGTTGCTGAGACCGGTTGGACGACGCGTTTGTGGCCTGGTACGCTGCCGCCGTGTTGCGTTGTAGTGATGTCGCGGACGCGAGTCGTCCGGAGTGGTTATTGGCCTTCGCGGTTGCTGTCGTTTTGAACGTCTTTTACCCCCGCGGTTGCGTGGGGCAGAGTGTCGCCCGGTCTCGGGGGTGGTGATGCGGTGCAGCATAGTGTGGTGCATTTGGCACACATAGCCGGACGTACACTCCTGTTGTGTGAGTAGGCGACAGGCAGCTCAGGCAATGGCCATGAGCCCGGGCAACCTGCTAGCGTTGCTGAGGTGGCACCCTGTGAGAACGAAAACACAGAGGACATCGGATGCGAGGTAGCTCATTCTGTTGCGACGTCGGAGTTGCTCGGATTGCACTGCGTGCAGCGATTGACGGCACCGTTGCCGTGGTGGTTCGGACAGCTCCAGGGCTGGACAGCCGAACGGACGGCATTGGTAGTTCGATATCCATATTTTTCTACAGAAGAGGTTATCGTCATTAGATATTTGTGAAATATAGTGGTGAACTATTTTGCCACGTGGTGCGGCATGAGTGGGTCGTCATGTGGATCGACCCTTTTATGTTATTTTTGGTTTTAATAAATTATTGTTTGTGGTATATTTGGCGGTTTTTAATTCGTTCTCATCTGTTTACTAAGAGAGCGTCTCCACGCCTGGCTCAGTCAGGTGAAGACGGAGGGATTTTGCGAGAGATCCAGAAAGATGGAAAGTTGAGTGAAGTTATCTCGTTAAAATTTAAAAAAAAAAAGTGAAATAAGGAAGTGAGAATACAACTTTTGCGAATTGTGAATGATTGAATAACTTTTAATAAAATAAAGTGAAATTGAATTACAAATTTTTACGGGAAGTAGATGAATAGGGAGTTAGAGGACTTGTTCAGAAAACTTAATTTGGAGAATACAGAAGAACAAATCATGAACGCTGAACAAGTAGGTGAGTTGGTTAGAGCAGAGGTGGGCAGGGCATTAGCTGCCCAAAAACTAGAATTCGATAAGAAAATAGTTGCAATTCAGAACCAGGTTGCTCTGACGAAGCCAAAAATTGAAAAATTCACAAAGGTGGCCATCATACCTGCAATATCTTGTGAAATTACACTTGATGCGATAAAATCTCTTCCAGATTTTTTGGGTCACCCGGGCACCTATGTGTCCTGGCGTGAAGCTGCACACAATGCATACGAGTTATTTAAAAGATATGATGGCAGCGAACGTCACTACCAAGCGGTTACTATTCTTAGAAATAAGGTACGAGGTGCAGCCGACGCAGTACTTTCGTCCTTCAACACGGTCCTGAATTTTAATGCAATAATCTCCCGCCTCGACTTTACCTACGCAGATAAGCGACCCATATATCTCATCGAGCAAGAGCTATCCACACTGAGGCAAGGTTCAATGTCGTGCTTAGAATTCTACGATGAGGTAGAAAAAAAGCTAACTCTGTTAGCAAACAAAACGATTATGTCCTACGAATGCGGTGTGGCGGACACCATAAATGAAAAGTATAGAGCCGATGCGCTCAGGGTATTCATATCAGGTTTAAGGAAGCCTCTATGCGATATCCTGTTCGCGTCGAGACCGTCAGATCTTCCATCTGCCCTGGCCTTGGCACAAGAGGTAGACGCTAATAACGAACGCTACGCTTTTGCGACGAATTTTGCGAATAGATCACATGAAGGTTCGTACAACAAAAAAACTAGCACTATTCAGAACTCCAGTAATCAAAAGACTTTTAACTCTGAGTCCAGTGCGGGTCATAAAAACCCACATTATTCAGTCGCTAGGCAAACCAGGCAGGCCAGTCACACACAGAATTCGGTTAGTAACTTGAAATCTTATACCAATAATAACTATTCGGGTCAAAGGCGCGTCGAGCCTATGGAAGTAGATCCTTCCATATCCCAATATAAACACCTATCTAATAGTCCTACCCAGAATCAAAATAGCAGGTCGCAGGGAAATTTGCAGAAACGTACAGCGAATTCGGGACGATACACCGGACCTAAGTTACAACGAATAAATCATCTAAATGACGAAATTGATTTACTTAACGAAGCAACATACGATAAAGAAGCAGAACAAGCTGCCGATAACATTGAAAATGATGAGCTCAATTTTTTAGAGCAAAGTCCCTCCTTCCCTGGATTTCCAGGACAATAGGGGGGAAGGAAGTCAAACTCCTTGTCGATACTGGGGCATCAAAGAGTTATATCAAACCCCTACCGGAGTTAAAAGGAATACAATCAGTCCAGAATCCATTTTCAGTCAAATCAATTCACGGAGTTACCCCTATCAATCAAAAATGCCAAGTTAAAATTTTCGGAGTAGTAACAGAATTTTTTATATTACCCAATCTGACATCGTTCGATGGTGTGATTGGTCTCGATTTATTGAACAGGGTACACGCGAATATAAACTTAAAGACAAACACGATTAAACATGACTTTGGCAAGGAGGTTATTTTATTCATCAATAGCCAGGACATAAGTCATTTACAACTACAGGTCAAGTCAATTCCTAAGCATTTAGAAAAGGCGTTCGTCAAAGTAATTGGCGGTGTAAATGGGGTATTTGCAGATCCCAATGAGGCACTTCCATACAATACTAATGTAGTTGCAACGATTCGCACAGAAAACGAGGAACCGGTATACTCAAGGTTATACCCATATCCACTGGGCGTTTCGGATTTCGTAAATAACGAAATTCAAGACCTTTTGGGGAATGGCATCATTCGACCTTCTAGGTCCCCATATAACAACCCTATATGGGTGGTGAAGAAGAAAGGACTTGATGAAAACGGCTTCGAGAAAAAACGATTAGTTATAGATTTTCGTAAACTGAACGAGAAAACTATCAGTGACAAGTACCCGATCCCCGATATTACAGGAATATTGTCCAATCTGGGCGGGAGCAAATTTTTTACCACTCTAGATCTGAAGTCAGGTTTCCACCAGATTAAACTATCGGAGCGCGATAGAGAGAAGACTGCCTTCTCCGTGAAGAACGGAAAGTACGAATTCTGCAGGCTGCCTTTCGGCCTGAAGAATGCTCCCGGTATTTTTCAGAGGGCTATAGACGACGTGTTGAGGGAACACATAGGAAAAAACTGTTTCGTGTACGTGGACGATGTCATTATATTCTCGAAGGATGAACAACAACACTTGAAAGATGTTGAAGCAATATTAAGAAGTTTATTCGAAGCCAATATGAGAGTTTCGGCAGAAAAGTCCAAATTTTTTAAAACCGAAGTTGAATACTTAGGATTTTTGGTTTCGCAAGGAGGAATTAAAACGTGTCCTGACAAGGTCGACACAATTCGAAATTTCCCTCAGCCCACCACTTTAAGAGGGCTGAGATCATTTTTGGGCTTGGCGGGGTATTACCGCTGTTTTATAAGAGACTTCGCCAAGATAGCAAAACCCCTGTCGAATATTATGAGGGGCGAATACGGTCGAGTTACTGCGTCACAATCAAAAAAAAATCAAAATAGATTTAACTGACGAACAGGAAAAGGCCTTCAATATATTAAAGGAAATTTTAGCATCTGAGGACGTAACATTAACTTATCCGGACTTTAGTAAATCATTCGATTTGACTACGGATGCATCCTCACACGCCATAGGTGCCGTCCTTTCGCAGGAGGGCCAACCTATTACCATGATTTCTCGCACCTTGTCCAGTAGCGAGGAGCATTACGCGACCAATGAACGGGAATTACTAGCCATTGTATGGGCATTAAAAACGCTCAGAAACTACCTTTACGGAGTTCCCAAGCTTAGAGTGTTTACAGACCACCAGCCGCTAACCTTTGCGGTTTCCGACAGAAATCCGAACTCAAAAATTAAGAGATGGAAAGCTTTCATTGATGAGTGCAACGCGAAGCTCATCTACAAACCGGGTAAAGAAAATGTGGTTGCAGACGCACTATCTAGGCAGCACATAAACGCCCTAGATAGCGCAAGTGTGGAAACAATTCACAGTGAAGAGTCGTCAACCAATACAATCGAAAAAACCGTTAAACCGGTAAATTGCTTCCGCAACCAGATCCTTATAGAAGAGGGTGTAGAGCCGCAGAGAAGAACTTTCATAATTTTTGGAAAAAAACACGACACCTCATTTCATATCAAACAACGGACGATTTGGTGAAACTCCTACAGGAGGCTGTGAAAGTTGGCGTGGTTAACGCAATTTGTTCTTGTTCCCTGCTACAGCAATCTGCATACAAATTGTCTATTGATCTCTCCTTTATCGATCCTAGCGGGCTTGGTATTAGCTCCGCCTCGGATTCATTGAGGAAAGCTCCTGCCTTTGCCAACTCGTCTGCTTTTTCGTTACCAAAAAAGTTCCTGTGTCCGGGAACCCAGATCAAGTTTAGCTGGAGCTTGTCTTTTATTGAGCTTAGTGCTCTCTTGCAGCTGTGAACTATACTGGAATTTGTCATGGGTGAAGACAATGCCAGGAGGGCCGCCTGGCTGTCCGTAAATATAGTTGCTTTATGTATATTTCCGTGGTTTTCTAATAGAACCTCGCAGGCTTTTTCTATGCCGAGTTCGGTAGACGTATAGAGAGAGATATGCCTAGATCAGCGGAGAATACCCCCGTGCCCACTCCGCAGTCCATTTTGGACCCGTCGGTATAGACTGAGGTGGTATCTTCCTCTACTATTGAACCTCTTCTCCATTCCCGTCTAGATGGTATCCTCACCTGGAAGTGTCTACTGAAATCCAGCTTTGGGAGAATGTAGTCTGATTTGTTAATAGTGAACTTGTTTAGAATTACACTATGTCCGTAGTTCAGCTGTTTCCAACCTCCCAATTCTTTTATTCTTATCGCCGCAATAGCTGCTGTTTGTGAATAAAAATGTCCATTGGTAGTTGATGCAGGATCACATTGAGCGCATCAGTCGGACATGACCTGATTGCACCCGTAACACCCGCACATGCTGCTCTTTGTATTCCATTTAATTTTCTAATATTGTATTGTTTGTTTAGCGCTGGCCACCATACCAGAGCTCCATATGTAAGTATAGGTCTTATGACAGCCGTATACATCCACATGATTATACTTGGTTTAAGGCCCCAATTCTTGTTGACGATTTTCTTACAAGTATAGTAAGCCATGTATGCTTTGTTTATTCTTTTTTCTATATTTATTTTCCAGGACAGTTTGGTGTCAATCTCCACCCCCAAGTATTTAGCTGTGGGGATAGAGTGAGTGTTGTACCGTTTAGTACCGGAAGTTGAAACTGAGGTATTTTGGTTCTGCTAGTGAATAGCATCAGTTCTGTTTTGTTCGGGTTAACTCCTAGACCATTGTTTTTAGCCCATAGGTTTAACCTACGAAGTGCTCTTACCATAATCTCGCTGACTGTTGAAGGAAACATGCCTGAAACCAACAACACTATGTCGTCTGCATACGCTACTGCTTTCACTCCTTCACCGTTTAGTTGGAGTAGTATTTCGTTCAGCGCTGCAACCCAAAGAATCGGAGAGAGGACCCCCCCTTGAGGCGTTCCTCTACTCACATAGCTTGTTTGTGTTGCAGCGCCGTTTGAAGCTATAATCTTCCTATTGTCAAGCATCGATAGTATCCATCTGCACACAGTGTCGTCTATGCCACCATGTGCCAGAGAATGAATTATCGCATTTACTTCTATGTTGTTGAAGGCGCCCTCTATGTCTAGAAATGCAGCCATGGTGTATTGTTTGTGGTGTAGTGATTTTTCGATTACACTTATCACCTCGTGAAGGGCGGTTTCGGTTGATCGGCCCTTCATGTACGCATGTTGGGACTTCGATAACTTCTCCGCCATTATTGCTCTTACGTGTAGATCTATTAGCCTTTCTAGTACCTTCAGCATACAGGAGGTAAGGCTTATAGGTCTAAAATCCTTGGCATTGTCGTGTGTTCTTCTGCCTGGTTTTGGAAGGAACACAACTTTACTCCTTTTCCAACTTCTTGGGATGTAAGATAGTTGAATGCTAGCCTTGTATATATTTTCAAGCCTTAGAACCATTGGTTCTACTAGTTTTTGCAGCATTATGGGCATATTTGATTTTACTTTTGTCTACTATTTGGCTTCGATAGTCAGCTGCATTCAGCGGTGGTTCTGGTTGAACCCTCGTTGAAAGTTTTTGCTGGCTCCCGGGGAAGTGTGTTGTGATTAGTACCTCCAGGGACTCTTTTGCCGAGGAGGTCCAATCACTTCCCTCAGCCCTAATGTAGGCAGTGTTAATATGATCTTTGGATAGCATTTTACTCAGCCTAGCGGCTTCTTTGCAACTTTCTATCGATGTGCAGAAAGATTGCCATGAGTCGTTTTTAGCTTTCCTGACTGCTTTTTTGTATTCTTTCATAATGTCTTTATATGGCTGCCAGATTTTGGTTCTAAAACTCTCATTGAAAGTTTTCCTTAGTTGTGTTCTCAAACTCTTAAGTTCACTGTTCCACCAAGGAAGAGACTTTCTCTTTTTCAAAACTGTTAGCGGAGTAGATTTATTAAAAGTTGTGGTTAGGATTTTTTCCAACTTCTCTACTTCTGAATCTAATTCCTCAGGATTTCTGATGCTCTTATTGCCTCCCTTTTCAAGGCATTTTGTTGCTATACTGGTAAATTTTCCCCATGCCGTTCTTCTAGGTTTCCGGTAAGTGAGAGGCGCACTGTACTTCTCGCGCATGCTGAAGAGTATCCAGGAGCGATCCGACATGGAAGGCTCATCGGATACCCTCCAGTTATCCACAACGAGACTGTCTGTGTCTGTTGATAGCGTGAGGTCAAGCACTTCCTTCCACCCCGGAAACCTATCCGAGCTTGGGAAAATAAAAGTTGGCTTATCGCCCTTGTTGCAAATACTTAGATTACTATTCAAAATATACTTTATTGATAAGGATGCATGCCCTAGGTTTACATCTGTTCCGTGTGTAAAACAGGTTATAGTTGCTGCTGTTTAGCCCTTTAATGGAATCATCATTGACCCAGGGCTCCTGTACTAGGCTGATGTCGATGCCCCTCTCGTTCACGAGGGTTGTCAGATTCGCTGTAGCACTCTTCGAGTGCTGAGGGTTTATCTGTACACATCTAAGGTTGTTATTGGGCATCTCGGGTTTCTTCGATGCCCACATTCCTTAGTAACTGGCTGGCGTCGTCGACCTCTTCCGTGTCGTCTTCGTCAGCCGCTTTGTCGCCTTGGAATATTTTTAGTCTGGCCGTGCGGATTCCGAAGCTGATTTTGTAGTCAGTCTTCTTCAGAGCCTCAATGGACTCATCACAAATGGCCACTAGTATTGGCTTACTTGCTTTATTAGGTTTTTCCTCCTTGATTAGCTGCCACTCATCTATACCTGGTATAGATTTGTTCTGCAGCTTAATGCACCTCAGGAGTTTTTCGCCTGGCTCCTCTAGAGGGGGTAACCAAATGCGAGCACGAGGTCTCTTTGGAATGTCCCTGGCGGGTATAAGCCTCAATTGAAGGCCTACGAAGGCGTTGCTAATTATAGCAACACTACCCGTCAGGAAATCTAGCGAGGCCTGGTCCGCGCATTTGATGACCCTGTAGCCCCTGAGGGTCTCAGAGGAGTCAAACTCCGGGTGGGGACCCGCAGGATTGTCGAGTACATAGCTTAGCACCACACTCGACAATCTGACGTCGATCTCCACCCATCTCTCCTGTATTGTGCCCGGAGAGGAGGAATTTCCATCTATAATGGCCACCTGCAGGCTATTCCTGGCTACATCGCAGAAATGCCTTGCCGTTGTTGTGCTGCTGTGTTCTCCTTCACTCCGCCTCGGTTTTTTGGGCTGAGTTCCGGGTACCTCTGTGATGGAGCGATTTCTCTTTTGAGAAGTGCTCTCTAGTTTGTTCTCTACTTGAGGTTGTGATTGCTTCCTTTTCAGGTAGCCTTCATATTCCTCTACGATGGATTTGAGGCGCTTTGTTTCAGCCTCATCAACTGGGGTACCGGCTGCCTGGTCTTTGGCTATCTTCCCTAGTATGAAGACCGCCCTCTGGTACCGGTTTTTCCTCAGCTGATTTTGGGATTTCTTGCGCTTCTTTTTGTTCTCACTTTTAGCCGCCAGTGCACTTTGGTTGGTGCTCATGGCAGCCTTGGAGGTGGACGCTTCGTCCCTTACCTCTGTGGTTTTCACTGCTGTATCTACCGGTATACTTTGTTTGGTATGTTCGGTAGTACTCTTACTCGTCTCCTGGCTGGAGTCAAGTAGTTCGTCCTCATCGGATTCCGTTATAGGATTCCGATAGCTCATGTCCTTAGTCGTTGCTGTTGTCGTCAATTTGGTTGTTGTAGTTGGTGTTGTTGTTTTTGTATTGTTTGCGTTCATGTTTGGTCCCACGAGTAGTCCGGAAAGGGTAGTCACTCGTCCGCAGAGCCGGTATGCGGAGAGAAGGCTTTTATATCTCCGACCTCGCCCGGGCATCGGAGGGGACCGTTCGCGATCAGCTATTTATTACCCCCCGCTGACCATTCAGCCCTCGGCACGGGTACCTCGACACCTTGGCTTAGGGTGGTGTTGGTTCGGGTGTCCTCATACTTCCACAATAGGAGATGAGCGTAAATCCTAGGGTTTATTCATCCATATCACTATTGTGGGAATTATGAAGTGTCCCTCTTAGTTCGTAAGATTAGAGTGCGTTTCCTTTGGGATGCACACTTTACTCTTACTTAAGCCCCTTCGCCACGACAAGGCGACCAACTTCAAAGGAGCGGTTCAGCATAAATTAGTTGAACTGTTTCCAACCGTAAAATTTAGACATACAGAGAAGTTCGTCAATGATATTACAGATATAAACGAACAACAAGAAATCATTGCGGCCGAGCATAATCGAGCGCATCGAGCGGCACAAGAGAATACAAAGCAGATGCTAGAAGACTATTTTTTTTTTCCAAAAATGGAAAAGAAGGCTAAGCAGTTTGCTGCGAACTGCCGTGTGTGCTCTCAAGCAAAGTATGACCGCCACCCAAAAAAGCAACTTATTGCTCGGACACCCATACCAAAATATTGTGGAGAAATCCTCCACATTGATATATTTTCCACCGGATTAAAGTACTTTCTGACTTGCTTCGACAAATTTTCAAAGTTTGCGATAGTGCAGTCATTTAGGTCTAGAACGATAGTGGATGTAAAGCCACAGCTTTTACAGTTACTAAACATGTTCTCAAGTACGAAAACCATTTATTGTGACAACGAAAAGTGACTAAATTCGCACAGCATTAAGGACATTCTAAAAAATCATTTCGACATCGACATCGCGACAGGTAGAGCGATTCCACAGCACACTGATGGAAATATCGCGATGCCTTAAACTGGACGATATCGAGGAAATAGTCCTTCTAGCCACAATAAAATATAATAACTCTATTCATACGGTGACTGGGGAGAAACCCATTAACATTTTTCGTTCGGCAAAAGCCAACACACAGATATCATCTCGCCTGAAAAACGCACAAGATAAGGAATTAATAAACCAAAATAAACAGAGACAGGATAGAGAGTTTCAGATGGGGGACAAAGTGTTGGTCAGAAACAATAGGAGACTAGGCAATAAATTGACTCCTCTCTATACCGAAGAAAACGTTGAAAGAGGCTTAGGCACAACGGTGCTTATAATAGGGAGGAGGGTCCATAAGGACAACCTTCGCTGAAATTAGATAAACAAACAATTTTAATATTCTTTCAGGATCATTTATTAGATTTAAAAATGCATATGCTTTTAGGATTACTTTAGAATTGGTTATAGCCATATTAGTATCGGCATCGACGGGACGGATAACAGACTACTCCAAGGCAAAGTACATTCCTGTTGTTGAAGGGGAATTTGTAATCTGGGAGAACTTCGGATACATCAAACACGTTACTAACCTGACACTATACGAATTTCTAAGAGACGAGACAATTAACGCTACAGAACACTTTCCTCAAACACATATGAAAAAGTTTTTGGAAGCGGACATAAACCAGATAAGTAGACTAATACAGACGGTAAATACTGATCACAGGCAGACGAGAAGTTTAAACGCACTAGGAACAATAAGTAAGTACATTACTGGCACTCCCGATCATGATGACTTCGACAGACTAACGAACACAACGGAACATCTAATTGACTCAGAGGACCGACAGTTTACCATTAACACCGAAAAACAAAAGGAAATAAACAGCCTAACAATTACAGTAAATAAAATCTTGAAAGCAACAAAGCAAAGAGAAATAGACACAGGTCATCTTTATGGCGTACTTATGGCCAGAAATAGAGCAATAATAACTGAACTAGATAACCTAATTACGTCCATTACTTTCGCAAAAGTTCGTACTTTGAACCCAATCCTTTTGGACAGAAATGAAGTAAATTCCATAATAGGAAATGAGCACTTCACAAACCTGACTGTAGCCGATATTATAGCTGTAGCTAGGATTAAGATTTTACAATATAATAATGTAATATATTTTTTAATAAGATACCATATCCCTAAGTTTAGACGTAAGAAAATAACTATTTTACCAGTAGCTCACGGCCATCAAATCCTGCACTTACAAGAATCTACCTTAGCCACGTGCCACAATCACACGCTGGTGGTAAGAAACTACAGCGATACTACACCATCGTTCTGCCTAGCATCATCAGTGACGTCATGTGCTTTACAACTTATGACACGCAACACCGCCAACTGCAGCACAACATTTAATAACCTCCCACCGATCGCACCAATAAGTGATGGTTTGGTAATCGTTAACGATCAGCTGGTTACCATAGAAGAAAATAACGAGGCTCCGATCACAGTGAACGGTACCTACCTAGTTGTCTTCAAGGATCGTGTAAAGATTAATGACACGATATTTTACAATGAAAACGCCACGGCGACTCTTAAGCCTGAAACGCCATGGGTCCCCACAATCAACTTAACTCAACACACCGAGATATTGAGTGCGCCTTACCTCCACCACGTAAACCAACAGAATCTTCAACATATAAAACATCTGCAACGAAGTGTTGTAAAGTGTGACGGCTATTGGTGTCCTCCTCGTTGCGGGACTGGTTGCTTTCGTACTACGGCGTATGGCCATGTCCAGGAGGAGGATTTCCATAACCAAAGCAGTAGAAGTGGCTATCAAAAACGCAGCTACGAGGACCGGGGACGTTCCCCACCTAGAAGGGGAGGAGTCATCGTGAATTAACTCTCTTCTTCTTCTTAATTGGCGTAGACACCGCTTACGCGATTATAGCCGAGTTAACAACAGCGCGCCAGTCGTTTGTTCTTTTCGCTACGTGGCGCCAATTGGATATTCCAAGCGAAGCCAGGTCCTTCTCCACTTGATCCTTCCAACGGAGTGGAGGTCTTCCTCTTCCTCTGCCTCCCCCGCCGGGTACTGCGTCGAATACTTTCAGAGCTGGAGTGTTTTAATCCATCCGGACAGCATGACCTAGCCAGCGTACCCGCCGCCTTTTAATTCGCTGAACTATGTCAATGTCGTCGTATATCTCGTACAGCTCATCGTTCCATCGAATGCGATATTCGCCGTGGCCAATGCGCAAAGGACCATAAATCTGTCGCAGAATTTTTCTCTCGAAAACTCGTAACGTCGACTCATCGGTTGCTGTCATCGCCCAAGCCTCTGCACCATATAGCAGGACGGGAATTATGAGCGACTTATAGAGTTTGGCTTTTGTTCGTCGAGAGAGGACTTTACTTTTCAATTGCCTACTCAGTCCGAAGTAGCACCTGTTGGCAAGAGCAATCCTGCGTTGGATTTCTAGGCTGATATCGTTGGTGGTGTTAATGCTGGTTCCTAAATAGACGAAATTATCTACAACTTCAAAGTTATGACTGTCAACAGTGACGTGAGAGCCAAGTTGCGAGTGCGACGACTGTTTGTTTGATGACAGGAGATATTTCGTTTTGCTTTCGTTCACTGCCAGACCCATTTTCTGTGCTTCCTTGTCCAGCCTGGAGAAAGCAGAACTAACGGCGCGGGTGTTGAGGCCGATGATATCAATATCATCGGCATACGCCAGCAGCTGTGCACTCTTATAGAAGATGGTACCTTCTCTATTTAGTTCTGCAGCTCGAACTATTTTCTCCAGAAGCAGGTTGAAAAAGCATGATAGGGAATCGCCTTGTCTGAAACCTCGTTTGGTATTGAACGGCTCGGAGAGGTCCTTCCCGATCCTGACGGAGCTTTTGGTGTTGCTCAACGTCAGTTTACACAGCCATATTAGTTTTGCGGGGATACCAAATTCAGACATCGCGGCATAAACGCAGCTCCTTTTCGTGCTGTCGAAAGCAGCTTTGCAATCGACGAAGAAGTGGTGTGTGTCGATTCTCCTTTCACGGGTCTTTTCCAAGATTTGGTGCATGATGAATATCTGGTCGGTTGTTGATTTGCCAGGTCTGAAGCCACACTGATAAGTTCCAATCATTTTGTTGACGGTGGGCTTTAATCTTTCACACAATACGCTCGATAGAACCTTATATGCGATGTTGAGGAGGCTGATCCACGGTAGTTGGCGCAGATTGTGGGGTCTCCTTTTTTATGGATTGAATTATTCACTTTACTTAAATTCCAATCGTTGGGCATGCTTTCGTCTGATCTTATTTTACAAAGAAGCATATCCATGCTCCTTATCAGTTCTTCGTCGCCGTGTTTGAATAGCTCGGCCGGTAATCCATCGGCCCCCGCCGCTTTGTTGTTCTTCAGGCGGGTAATTGCTATTCGAACTTCTTCATGGTCGGGCAATGGGGCGTCTGCTCCATCGTCATCGATTGGGGGATCGGGTTCGCCTTCTCCTGGCGTTGTGCGTTCACTGCCATTCAGCAGGCTGGAGAAGTGTTTCCTCCATAATTTAAGTATGCTCTGGGCATCAGTGACTAGATCACCTTTGGGGTTCTACAAGAGTATGCTCCGGTCTTGAAACCTTCTGTAAGCCGCCGCATTTTTTCGTAGAATTTTCGAGCATTACCCCTGTCGGCCAGCTTATCAAGCTTTTCATACTCACGCATTTCGGCCTCTTTCTTCTTCTGTCTGCAAATGCGTCTCGCTTCCCTTTTCAACTCTCGGTATCTATCCCATCCCGCACGTGTAGTGGTCGGTCGTAACGAGCTTGCGAGGCAGGCAGCTGTTTTCTCTCCGCTGCGACACGGCACTCCTCGTCGTACCAGCTGTTCTTTTGCATTTTCCGAAAACCAATGGTTTCGGTTGCAGCTGTACGTAAGGAGTTTGAAATGCCGTCCCACAGTTCCCTTATACCGAGTTATTGACGAGTGCTCTCAGAGAGCAGGAGTGCAAGCCGAGTAAAAATCGTTCGGCTGTCTGTTGTGATTGCAGCTTCTCGACGTCGAACCTTCCTTGTGTTTGGAGGCGTGCGTTTTTTGCTGCACAGAGGCGGGTGCGAATCTTGGCTGCAACAAGATAGTGGTCCGAGTCGATGTTAGGACCTCGGAGCGCACGCACATCTAAAACACTGGAGACGTGTCTTCCGTCTATCACAACATGATCGATCTGGTTGGTAGTTTTTCGATCCGGAGACAGCCAGGTAGCTTGATGAATTTTTTTGTGCTGGAATCTAGTACTACAGATAACCATATTTCGGGCCCCGGCGAAGTCGATCAGCCTCAACCCATTTGGGGATGTTTCGTCGTGGAGGCTGAATGTACCGACCGTAGTGCCAAATATACCTTCTTTGCCCACCCTGGCGTTAAAGTCGCCAAGCACGTCGTAAAGTCGCTCCAAGCGCTCATAGAAGGCATCTTTGGTCACATCGTCCTTCTCTTCCGTCGGGGCGTGGGCGCAAATCAGCGATATGTTGAAGAACCTCGCATTGATGCGGCTAAACGTTCATTCACCGCAGTGAATGATAGTACTCGGCGACGGAGTCTCTCTCCCACCACGAATCCTACACCAAACTTGCGCTCCTTTATATGGCCACTGTAGTAAATGTCACAAGGACCTACTCGTCTCTGTCCTTGTCCCGTCCATCGCATTTCTTGGACGGCGGTGATGTCAGCCTTTGTCTTTACGAGGACATCAACCAGCTGGGCAGCGGCACCTTCCCAATTAAGGGACCGGACATTCCAGGTGCATGCACTCAATTCGTAGTCCTTATTTCGTTTGCCATGGTCGTCATCAAAAGGGGGGTCTCTCATCCGAGGCTGGTTGTAGCTCTTCACTTCACTTCTTCAAACCCAGCGCACAACCCTTGTAGGGAATGTTTCGCCTTCTCACTTTAGCTCGCCTTCGAACGGATGTTCTTAGGCTACCCAGAGGATACTTGGTCAAAGACCGGAAGTAGTGAGCTGCTTGAGCCATGTGTAAAAGAATCGTTTCGGCCACTCCCCAGTGAATGGCGATCAGAGAACTTTCCTCACTTGCGTGAACTTCTACACATGACACCATCCTCCACGGTTTTTTTTAATGCTCTTGGTTATTTGTGCGGTGTGTTAATTTGAACGGACGTTCTTCTCGTTTTATTGTTGAATTTAATACTTTTATTGTATCGCGATAATATCCGTTTGTTTTTTGCGGTTTTCGGATTCGCGATCATCGGTGGTCGGTCTGGTTAGTGTTCCGTTTTGCGTACGGAGATCCACGACTCGTATGTGACCGTCGGAGCCATTCGATTTAATAACGTCGTGAATCCTTCGTAATTAAACTTGTAATTTCCAGCTACCCGTTTGAAATGGGATTTGAAGCTTTTTACAGATGACTCCCATAAACCGCCATTTGAGGAGCGCTTGGGGGTATAAATTGCCAATTGATACCTTGAGGAGCGTACTTTTGTACGATGTCGGCTGACATTTGTTTTAGGAAATCCACAAACTGGTTTTCTGTTGTTCGTTGAGCTCTAATGAATGTTTTCCCATTATCGCTCATGATTTTTAATGGGTAGCCACGAAGCGACGAAGCGAGAAAAGCCTCCGTGGTCAGATTACTACATAGCTCTAGATGTACTGCCTTTGTCGTGAAACATGGACGTCTCTACCTGAAAAGGCCCAGCAAAATCAAAACCTGTTGTGGTGAAAGGCATAGCGAAATTGCAGCGTTCAGGTGGAAGTGCTGCCATAATCAGCGTTCGAATCTTCTGTTTGTGCATAGTACAAATCTTCCACGTGAAGATGCACTTCTTGATTTGCGGATAAAGGCAGGGGATATAATAATCCTGGCGCACCATATGTTGCATGAGGCGATGTTTGGTGTGTAGCATTAAGATGTGGATATGGATTGAGGAATAATGTAGCAAATGGTGACCTCTCTGGAATTATTATGGGGTGGTGTTCGTTGTATGTTAGGCTTGAATTAGCAAGCCAACCTTTGGCACGAAGCAGACCTTTCGTGTCCAGAAATGGGTTTAGAACTAAGAGTGAGCTCTTTTTATCAATCGGCTTCGATTCTCTTAGTAGTGATATATCGCGGCTGCAGTAGCGCGCTTGCGAATATGCGATTAGTGCGACCTCTGGCTTTTGTAACTCTAGGTGCGTCACTGTATTGCCTGGGAAATTCGGTGATCCCTTGAGTTTGCTTTAGATTTGCTCTATAAATTTGAACATATAAGCAACTATTCTCAGGGCTCTTGGAAACGATGAAAATCCTCAAGTCGTGGTAGGCTTAGCATTTTTAAAGGAGCCGCTTTTGCTTTTGCTACTAGTAAGTGGCTTGTGGTCGTGGTGTCACTTTGTGTGCGCATATGGATTATAGTGCAGTATACCTTTTCAGAGGCGTCACAGAAGCCATGTAATTCGACTTTGTGTTTGGCAGAGTAGTTTACCCATCGTTGAATTTGTATCTGAGAAATGTCATTCAGATTGTTTGCGAACTGAGGCCATTTTTCTAAGCGAAGAGATTTCACTTGTTCGTCCCAGTCGGTTTCATCTAGCCATAATTCTTATATTAAGATTTTCGCTTGTATCATAATTGGCGAAAGCCATCCTTCGGGGTCGAAAAGTTTTCCCACCGGGGAAACATCTGTCTCTTTGTTATGGCTGATAATGCGCATATGGACTCAGTCGTGTATAAGAACTGGTCTGATATCGCATTCCACTGGATGCCTAGAGTTTTTGTTGTGCTATCCGTTTCGAATATAAGGAAATTAGTGTCCAAAAACTTTTCGTTTGGTATATTTTTGAGTATATTTGAGTGATTTGCCGTAACCTTTTTAAAGGAAACACACGGGTTTGAGGGCTTTCATTACTTGTGATAAGGACTCGTATGCTTGTGAAAGACTGTGGCTTCCAGACAAGATATCGTCTACATACGTTGGAGTTTTTAACACTTCAGTTGCCAGAGGAAGTTTGGACTTTGTGTTTTCTGCCAATTCGTGGAGTGTAGGAATGGCTAGATATGGTGCACAGTTAACGCCAAAGGTTACTGTTTTTAATTTGAAGTCGCGTAGAGGACTGGTGGGGGATCTTCGGATCATAATACGTTGAAAATCTTGGTCGTCTTTATGTACGACTATTTGCCGATACATTTTTTCAATGTCCCCATTGAAAACGTATTGAATATACGCCAATTTAATATAAGGAGCATTAAATCTGGTTGGAGTGTGGGATCCGGAAATAGGATATAATTTAGGAAATTCCCCGAACTTGTGGTTTTTGAGGCATTAAAGACAACTCTTACTTTTGTTGTTTTTTTGTCTGGCTTTACTACTGCCTGATGTGGCAAGTAAAAGAAGTAGTAGTTGCCGTTGACGATTTCCTCCCCTTGGTTTATTTCCTCCATGTGATCTAAATGGAGGTATTCTTCTAACACGCCATTATATTCTGATTTGAGTTCACCTTTTTTAAGTAGGTTCTTTCCATACTTAGAAACTGCTGTATTAGGGAGGTGCGAGAGTGGCCTAAGGCGAGTGTGTTAGGAAATTGTTGCTTAAGTGGTAAAAGTCCTCACAATACTGATCTTCAGGGGTTTTGACTGATATCGGGAGGAGTTCTTCTAATTCCCAATATCTTTTCTGTTGTGAAATGGGGTATTCGTTTGAGATTTCCTCAATTTGAATTGTCATTGTAGTGACTGGTTCCGCAACTAGACCACTTAGGACCAACAGTTGGTACATAATTTTTTCGTTCTTACGAAATTGTTTCGATCGCTAGTATTAATTTTTTGAACTTATCGCAAGATTTGAGCTTGTGACCTCCTCTACAAAGCTCGCATGACATTTGTTTGTACTGTTCGGATGTCAAAGATTGATTTTTAAAAAAGCTTCTATTGAAATTATTGTTGCTAGTAGCTTGGGGTCTATTGAAGCTTCTATTGAGGTCGTTTTGAACATTTTTCGTTTTGACTAGTTTTTTATCTACCCTTCCTGTAATTTCATATTGGGTAGTAAGAAATTCTTTCATTTGCTGCCACGTTGGGCACTTTCTTCGCGATGAGAGCGATTGCTCCCACAAAAGTAACGATTTTTCTATTAATGCAGCTGTGCATATATTTACCAGAATGGGGTCCCAATCATCTGTGAGAATATTCTGTGTCGATAGAACCGACAAGCAATTTGAAACAGTGGACTGAAGCGTTTTGTTCGTCGACCAATATTCTCTTGTTTTCATAACGTACTTTAGAGCTTCCCAAGCAAAATTTAAATGTTTGTCATTGAGAGCGAACTGTTTGACTACTACGCCTGCTTGACCTTTGGTTTTGTATCTGAGGTGTTACAATTTCTAATGGTTTATGTACACGGCTGTAAACATGTCTCGAAAGGACGGCCACTGTTCCGTATGCTGGCACTTTAAGGTGAATGCCTAAACTTGCCTCTTGGGCTTGTCTTTGTGGCAGCTCTACTCTCGGTTGTGGAGTTGGTGCAATTGATTTGATTAGTTTTAGTTGATCAGAGATCATGGCTTTTTTCTCTTCGTATTGGTCTAAGCAATTTTCGTATTTTGCGTAAGCCGAGGATTTAAAATTGTCTGGTAGATCTGAGTCATCGATTCTACGATTGCGTCATATGCCGCTTGGAGACGTGTCCAGAAATTGTCAAGATTTACCTTTATCTTTCGCAATTTGGTTAAAATCTCGCTAAAATCCTCACATAAAATGAGGCATTTCCTGCTTTTCCGGAAGAAAAATAGTGAAAAATGTTTTGCTTTCCATTTCATTAATTAATTTTTTAGTCATTTTGACATAATATTTCGAAGAGCTTTTATGTAAAAGCTTTTAGCAAAGTTTGTTACCTTTTTTAGTTGTGTTTATACAAATAGCACAATGAAACATCAGAGTAATGTTACCAGCAAAATACTACATTGTTCACATGGTAGTTTGCTAGTATTTGGTGACACACATATGATATTTGTACCATATTTGGTATTATTATCTGCAGTGCCCTGTGTAGAGCGCGACGAGGAGGCGGAATTTGTCACGAGGGAGGTTGATTATTTCTTTAAACCTTGAAAGGTTGTAGCCTCCTAGAAGCAGCTTGGCATGCTTCATTCCTTCTGCCTGCTGCCAGTGCTGTTTCCTCTCCACTCTGTCCTTCGTGCGTAGCAGCTCCTTAAGAGTGTGCGACTTCACTGCCGTGCATGGTTCTGACCCGTCATCTTGGAAGCTGATGCAGAGCAGGCTGGTTCGTCGGCAATTTCATTTCCATCTACCCGTTTATGCCACGGCACCCAGATTAGGTGTACCCGGTTGCACACTGATAGCCGCTTCAACCTTCCAATGCACTCCTCAGCTAAAAGCGGTTTAATTTCATATGCTTTCATATACGGAGATCGCTTTTTGCACCCCTTGACTGTTGGTAAGAATGGCGATGTGCTGGTGGCGATAGTTGCGGTAGAATTCAACGCTCTGACGTATAGCAAAAACTTCTGCTTGAAAAATGATTGAAAACGTCCTATTGGTATGGATAGCTATGTATGCGTCCCGCAATGCCTGCTTCAATGCCTTCCGGTGTTTTCGATCCGTCAGTGTGCAATGGGATAGTACTGTTTCTCAGCAGAGTATCAAGCGTGAAGTCAATCCACTCTGTCTTGCTGCCGAGAGTAACTCTATAATTCTTTGTAAAGTTACTACTCTTCGTAACGCCAACTTTTGGAAGAAGGGCCAGTGGTATGTTTTCCCCTACGGCCTTCATCTGTTGAGACGACATTATCTTCCCTTTGTCCCTGCCCCCAATTTTGAGAGGACTCAAGCCCGGCAGAGATCTTCGCTTAGTAAAAGGGATCACGGTAGTTTTTTCCGGGTTGATACTTAGCCCTATTGTGTTACACAATCCCTTTGCTAGACTCAAGCGTTTTGGAACAATGTCGCAGAGACTGTTCTCAAATTTGCATCGCGTCATTATGACAATGTCATCGGCATACCCCTGGCAACGAATCTCATTGCTAGTAAGCAACTCAAGGAGCTCATCTACTACCAGGCTCCGTGGCAGGGGGAATAGTACTCCAGGAACCTCAATCGTAGTGCCAAGACGAATCTTGCTCTCGCCCACCTAAACCGTCTCCGGAAAGTGCACAGGAGTGGTCGTATAGGTCCCGACCTGTCTTTTAATGGACAAAGCTTTGTGCAGTTTTGCTGCCTCAGAGGGCGGAGAGGCGGTGTCACAGAATTTCCTAAAACTGTTTGACTTGGCGCACCTAATCTCCTTGTTGTAGGCTGTGTTCTGCCAATACCACCAGGAAGAAGTTGGTTTTCTGGCGGCCACCTTAAGTGGATAAGCGCAGTGATAAGCGTCCATTATATACTGGTTTTTCGCAGTCAGCTTACTCTCCAGTCCTGCTACAATGGACATACAATCTGCCTGTCTCACCTTGCTTATATTTTGCCCCGTTCGTACTTCTGGGGATACGAACATTGAAGGCTCTTGCGAAACCCGTCACTACGGGATCAAATCGTCATGTAGTTGTTGCTTAAGGTTATGTCAAGGACCTCCCTTCGAGCACTGGTTATGAATATGGGCTCACAGCCCACATTCTCGATGCTTACATTAAAACTGATTATAAATTCAAGAAGAGACTCACCTCTCGTGTTGCAGTCCGTGCTACCCCACTAACGGGGTCTAGAGACATCCTAAATTACCTTGTTGTGCTTCTTTCCTCTCCTCTATAACCCTATGTTTCCTGGATCAAAAGGATGCCCAGATTATCCGAGTTGAACCTCCTCGCAATAGTCGAGGCTGCCGTCGCGTGGTGCAGGTTCACCTGGGCAACTTCTATGCCGGCGCTGGAGTTCACAGAATTGGTTCGATGAGAAACAGGTCCTCGTCTACACCGTCCTCACCAATCTGCTCTTCTAATCCGCTCAGGAGCTCCTGACTAGAGGGTAGCGTCCCTTCCTTCTCGTTGGGAGACTCGTATCGCTCTCCTTCAATGACAGCGACAGTTGCGATCTGCTCAGTTGAGTTGTTCTCGTAGTGAGTCGGTACCTGCACCTCTCCCTGCATTGCTGATTCCTAGGTTTCCCTAGGCGCTGCTGTGGGCTTCCAGGCCGCATTACCATTATAACCATTATAGTTTCGTTTAAGTCTAAGTTGCTCATCTGGTTTATGACGGTCCATCTTAGTGTGACTCCTAGTCTATTGCTTTACTGGAGAACACAAGGTTCCGCCGCGACAGAGCCCCTTCACGCGGTAAGGTCACCGCTACTTCCCAAGGCGGCCCGGTGTTGAGAAGGCTCCGTTATAATACAGCCGAATTTACCACCGGGCTGCAAATCATCCAATGGGCATGGGAGTTGCATAACACCCTTGCAGCACCACTCACACCGGTTGGGAGGAGCCGAGTATGCCTTGCGACTTAAGCGCCTGCACCACCGCAAGGTACCTGCCATTCGCAGTGAATCATATGTGTCGTAAGTGTCACGTTACATATTTATGACATTCTAATAGATACATATGTCCGTATTAGAGATCACTGGTGGGCATATACTTAAGTACATATGTATATATGTATGTGTGTTCAAAGTAGCAAATTTTATGAATCATCATGTAATCATTTAAAATATATTATAGAGTAAGGTTCGTATTATGTCCTAAATTGAATTTAATATCTTTCATTTGTGTATCGCTGGTGTGGCATTTTTACGTGCGGGTCCCAAACCCAGTGCACAATTCGCCTTCTCACTTTAGCGCGCCTTCGAACGGATGTTCTGAATGGCGATCAGAGAACTTTCCTCACTTGCGTGAACTTCTACACATGACTTCATCCTCCACCCTTTGCGCATTGGCCACGGCGAATGTCGCATTCGATGGAACGATGAGCTGTACGAGATATACGACGACATTGACATAGTTCAGCGAATTAAAAGACAGCGACTACGCTGGCTAGGTCATGTTGTCCGGATGGACGAAAACACTCCAGCTCTGAAAGTATTCGACGCAGTACCCGCCGGGGTAAGCAGAGGAAGAGGAAGACTTCCACTCCGTTGGAAGGACCAAGTGGAGAAGGATCTGGCTTCGCTTGGAATATCCAATTGGCGCCAGGTAGCGAAAAGAAGAAACGAATACCGCGTAAGCGGTGTCTACGCCAATAAAGAAGAAGAAGAGTTTAATATAAATGTATGATAATTAGTTATAAATTTATACATTTACTTGATTCGGTCATTAAAAGATTTGATATCATCTTAAAAGACCAAGTGGTCGCACTTGTGCTAATACATATATAATTATGTGTGCATGTGAACAAATATGACAGACCATATGCATAATGTTTGCAAATTTGTCATGCAACATATGAATGTAAATATGTACACTCAATGCTTCATGCGAAATTTTCGTTGACACAGACAACCAATGGCGAAGCTCACCTTTTTTGCTTTCATGTCAAAGAGTCAATCTGTCGAAGGATTGACTCGCCGAAAATCGTACCATACCAAATCGACCACTTTTGAACCCGACCCCTTTAGATTTTGCTGAAACTTATCCATCCTTTTCTACCCTTTGAAAAACATTTTTGAGAATTTTTTCAAAATTTTTTGTCCAACTTAAAAAAATTAATGAATTTTTCAGAAAATGGCTTTTTTATTTTCAAATAGCCATAACTTTTGTAGAAATTGACTTTTGGCGACCTTATTTTTTAAATTTTTGTTTTTGAATGAACTTTTCGAAAAAATGCACGAAAAAAATTTAACGCTATCAATTATATAAAATAATTGTTTTTTTTAAGTGAAATCGTCATTTTTTGGAAGTTCGCCATTTTTTGAAAGTTCGCCATTTTTGTTTTTTTTTCCTCAAAAAGAACTTCAATTAATTTGACAACTATCCCTGCTAATACCGGAGTGGGCCGATTTTTTTTTATATTTTTCTTATATATTAAAAAAAAATTGTCCAATTTTCAAAATTTTTTTTTGAAAAATTCTTAATTTTTTTTGAAGTTGGACAAAAAATTTTGAAAAAATTTTAAAAAATGTTTTTCAAAGGGTAGAAAAAGATGGATAAGTTTCAGGGGTCGGGTTCAAAAGTGGTTGATTTGGTATGGAATACCCCATATGTATAAGCTTGCATACATATCGACGGAGATTTTTGCGAGCCACTGAAAAATATTTAGAATTGATAATTATTTTAGATCAACAAGAACTATGTTACCACTTTTGCCACCCGTTCTGTAAAAATATTTAGAATCTTCTATATATTATTCTAAGACAAGGCGCTTATTTCCAGAGATCTACAGAACGTACAGAGACGAATAATACATCAAATTAAAGTGTACGATCTGAAACTTTACACAAATTTTACAGATTTTAAATTCATTGAACCACTTTTGATATATTTGCGTTTAAAGTTCTTCAGTTTTTACATTAAGCTAATATAAGCAGCGCTTCTACAGAAAAGAGCATATATGTAAGAGAATGAATAATTAAAAATGTTTCTGTCATTTGCTTTCGTTACACACATACCCACATACGCGAAGGCGCAAGTGCGAAATCTAACAACAACAATGTTGTCTGCTCGGTAGCAAAATGACAATAAGCATAGATAACTTGATACGAGACTCTTTGGTTCGAGAGAGAGCTGTCAAAACTCGCATTTTTTATAACATTTGCCAATGATGCCACTGCTGAAAAATATTAACTTGGGTATTTAATAAATTATACAAAGCACTAAATTAAACACTTTGAAAATGCATACATACATATATATGTAAATGCTAAAATGCAAAATCATTAATTAGTTTACATAAACATTTATTTTGCCAAAATATGTTCGCACAGTTTCATTTCACACTAATTTCGTCAAGTAATTATAGCGCTGCTTTTCTGGCATCCCGCCTTTTTCACTAACTGCTGGTTGACGGCACCCTGATTGAGTTTTGTTGCCAGCTCAGAAAACAGATCAGCTGCAAGCGAGAGAGCAGGAAAAGAGATTCTAATCAAGTTATCTATGACAATAAGAGAATGACGAATATTACAAATTACAAATGTTTGCTTTGGCATGTGCACTGGTACATACATACATAAGCATGCGCTAAGGCGCTATCTACTATTTGACATGCGCTCTCTTCTATATTGCACGAATATGTATGTACGAGCTAAGGAACACTGCGCTTTGACATGCGCACTCTACTTTGTTTTATATTCACACATACATACTTACAAACATATGTATGTATATACATAAGTATGTATGGGTGAAAACGCAAGTGCAAAATCTAACAGAAATATTGTTGTCCGCGTTATTTTGATTAGAAGTGTTATTGCGTTAGGTAAGCTTTGAGTCAGTTCAGTTTTCTTCCAAAAGTCAAGGCGGCTATTACCAGCGCATACATACAGACTACATCGAATTTCAGTTCAGATTCAGATTAATTATTAAAAATAAAATGCCAAACCTAAGGCGAATTAGACGAAAAAGGAGTTTAACAGGTCGAAGAGAAGAGGTGAATGTTATAGATAAAAAGGAATTTTTAATTGTTAATGTATGTATGTATATGAATTGACCTGTTTTATTAGAGCCGTAGTCATGCAGGATCTATGGCAAGTTATTTCAAAGCTGCCCTAAACTCCGTAGTTCTTCCGGAGTATAGTTCGCTTGGGGGTTTGACTAATATATGTTTACACTGTAAAGCAAAACATTTCGGAAGTGAAAAGGTACCTGTACTTTTCATTGTTTTATATTCGTAATATATGTATATACATACCTATTGTCTTATATTTGGTTGAAATTGTTACTAGGTAAGAAATGGCTTTACGACATGTTGTCATGGCGGAAAAGTTAAACTTCAAGAATTACGTGTACCTGAGTTTTTGAAAGCTGTGTTAGAAAATGATTTGAGCTCTTGGCGGGGACACTATTTGGAGAATATTCGGCAGCTAAATAGTTCGTTCGCTTTTGCATCATTCGAAGCGAAAATTGCGGAGCCTACAGGGCGCGGACCATATTGCTTCCGAATACATGGATCAATATATCATAGGGTAGGTCCATTGCATGCAGATCATCCTTCAGAATCCTCCTACGCCCAGCTGTTTATTCTTGACACGGATCAAGCAACTGATATAAGGGCACAACATAATTCAAACTGCGATAGGTATTTGCTGAGAGAAATCCACGAAATGCTTTCAAATATTAACCCCTTGGCAAATGAGTATAAGCATATGGCGCAGGTTGAACGCGAAGAGGAACAGAGGGCCAGAGAAGAAAATCGCAATGCTCGCCGAATTAGCATGCTACTTTTTAACAGCGCTGATCGACGTTATAATTCGCCAAACTGCTCAGAAATTTCGGCCGTTTTTACAACAGAGGATGGTGAACCACCTGGAAATCGAAATTTGCGTATATTTTTAAGGAAATCTGATATGCAGAATTTATTATTTCTCTCAACGCTACATGGGTTGTGTGATCCATTAGTATATCCGCTTTTGTTTCCTTATGGCGAGTCAGGATATGATGAAACTCTTCTGCATGAACAGGGTCATCGAACAGAATGTAGATTTAAATTAATCCAACTACAGTTTGTTGCTTACCGTATGGCGATAAGAGAAGGTTTCAGCTTGCTTCATGCGTCAGGTAAACTGCGGCAACAGTATTTAGTTGACCAATATGTCAGAATTGAAGGAGCACGTCTGGCATTTCTGCGAACTCATCAGAAAGAGCTACGTGTTAAAACATATGCTGGTTTGCATGACTACTTAATGCGTGGTGCAAATATGGAAAGTGTTCGTCCTGGTCGTATAGTTGTACTTCCTTCAAGTTTTGTTGGCTCTCCTTGAAATATGAACATGCATTACCAGGATGCTATGGCTATGGTAGAAAATATGGAAAACCGTCGCTTTTCATAACTTTTACATGCAACCCAAAATTGCCAGAAGTCATTCAGAATATTGAGAGATACCAGGGACCGGAAATGCGTCCAGAACTGATAGCCCGGGTTTTTCAGCAGAAGCTCAATGAGCTTATGAAAGATATTTCCCAGAGGAATGTGTTTGGAAAGGTGAAATACTACCTAAATGTCATTGAGTTTCAAAAACGGGGTCTACCACATGCCCACATCTTAGTAGCACTTCACGAAGAAGATGTTATTCACGAGCCTTCTGAAATTGACCTGGTTGTTTGCGCTGAGATTCCTAATAAGGAGGCAGAGCCTGAGTTGTATGAAATAGTCTCAAAATGTATGATTCATGGCCCATGTGGAGAACTTAATCCATCATCGCCCTGCATGACTGATACGGGAATTTGCTCCAAAAACTATCCGAAAACTTTTCATGCTAATACGCTTTCAAACGTTAACGCCTATCCTCAATATCGCCGCCGCAATGATGGAAATAAAATAGTTGTTCGTGCCAATAAACATTTAATTGAAATAGACAACCGATGGATAGTCCCATACAACAAATATCTGACCAAAAACTACAGTGCCCATATTAATGTCGAGATATGTTCATCGATAAAAAGCGTTAAATACCTCCACAAATATATTTACAAAGATATGATTGCGCAACAGTTCAAATTATTGAACACCCAATTGATCGCGTGGATAATCATGATGAAATATCTACATTTATAGACGCTCGATATGTTAGCGCGCCTGAAGCCTGTTGGAAGCTTTTGGAATTTTCAATGCACGAAAAGTCGCACATGGTAAAAGCTCTAGCCGTTCACCTTCCAGACTCACAAAATATTTATTTTCGTGATGATAATGCTGCGAGAGCATGTCAGATTCCCTACAGAATTTCTAAACTCCCTTAATTTCAGTGGAGTAGCGCCTCATGAGTTAAGGCTTAAGGTTGGAACAGTTGTGATGTTAATCCGCAATCTTAATACATATGAAGGGTTGGTCAATGGGACTCGCTTGATAGTAAAAGCACTACATTGTAATTGTTTGGAGGTCGAAATTTTAACCGGTGAATCACAAGGGAAACAAATTTTATTGCCCCGTATAAATTTACAGCCCAGCGAATCAACACTTCCTTTTATTTTAATTAATTTAATTTCCAATAATTGTAGCATTCGCAATAACAATAAAAAAATCTCCAAGGCAAACTCTAGCAAGAGTTGGTGTTTTCCTCAAGGAGGATTGTTTTACGCATGGCCAGCTGTATGTCGCATTGAGTCGAGTACGATCTTCTCAAGATATCAAAGTTAAGACTTACGACCAAAATAAAACCACTACGAATGTAGTTTTCCATGAAGTACTTGAATAAATTGAGTTTTTATAAAAATTTTTTTTTTTACTTTTTTCATTTTAAATAACGGAGTCCCCCGATTATCGGAGGTTATTACTAGTTGATAATTATTTTAAATCAACAAGAACTATGTTACCACTTTTGCCACCCTTTCTGTGCTTTGCGAGTTTGCGGGGATGTCAGTTTTACCTTCATCAGAAAGTTGTTCAATTTATAATTTTTAGCATTTGCCATGACGTTTGTTGACAAAGGCATACTCGGGAAGATGTGACGGTGGCTGATTTTATGAATGAAGCGAGTTTGCTTGTTGAAAGTGTGCTTGCGTTCATGAATGAAGTGATTTACTGTAAATTTGGGCATTGGATATTTGTGTGCCATTTTGACTTGTGACGCTGCTGATGCTCGAGACAATTGTTAATTTTGTAGAACAGTGTTTGTACTTTTTATGGGTGACATATTCACTGCGAAACGACCAAAGAGTTACTGAAACAGACAATCAACGAGAAGAAGATAGATGTGGCGATAGTCTGTGAGAAATACAAAAACATAAGTGCTAGTACCTGGATTTCCGACAAAGAAAGCAAAGCTGCCATATGGGCCTGTGGGGAACATGCCTTCCAAGACAAACCGCTCCTGGGGAAATCATGCTATACGAGGACGAAAATAGGAGGAATCGGATGAGATCAGGGCATGCACCTGGAATGACCGGTCCCTTAATTGGGAAGGTGCCGCTGCCCAGCTGGTTGATGTCCTCGTGAAAATAAAGGCTGACATCACCGCCGTCCAAGAAATGTGATGGACAGGACAAGGACAGAGACGAGTAGGTCCTTGTGACATTTGCTACAGTGGCCATATAAAGGAGCGCACGTTTGGTGTGGGATTCGTGGTGGGAGAGAGACTCCGTCGCCGAGTACTATCATTCACTCCGGTGAATGAACGTCTAGCCACAATCCGCATCAAAGCGAGGTTCTTCAACATATCGCTGATCTGCGCCCACGCTCCGACGGATGAGAAGGACGATGTGACCAAAGATGCCTTTTATGAGTGCTTGGAACGCACTTATGACAGATGCCCCCGCCACGATGTCAAAATCGTGCTTGGCGACTTTAACGCCAGGGTGGGCAAAGAAGGTATCTTTGGCACTACGGTCGGTAAATTCAGCCTCCACGAGGAAACATCCCCAAATGGGTTGAGGCTGATCGACTTCGCCGGGGCCCGAAATATGGTTATCTGTAGTACTAGATTCCAGCACAAAAAAATTCATCAAGCTACCTGGCTGTCTCCGGATCGAAAAACTACCAACCAGATCGATCATGTTGTGATAGACGGAAGACACGTCTCCAGTGTTTTAGATGTGCGTGCGCTCCGAGGTCCTAACATCGACTCGGACCACTATCTTGCTGCAGCCAAGATTCGCACCCGCCTCTGTGCAGCAAAAAACGCACTCCAAACACAAGGAAGGTTCGACGTCGAAAAGCTGCAATCACAACAGACTGCCGAACGATTTGCTACTCGGCTTGCACTCCTGCTCTCTGAGAGCACTCATCAACAACTCGGTATAAGGGAACTGTGGGACGGTATTTCAAACTCCTTACGTACAGCTGCATCCGAAACCCTTGGTTTTCGGAAAGTGCAAAGGAGCAACTAGTACGACGAGGAGTGCCGCGCCGCAGCGGAGAGAAAACAGGCTACCTACCTCGCAACGTTACGATCGACCACAACACGGGAATGCGGGATGGGATAGATACCGAGATTTGAATAGGGAAGCGAGACGCATCTGCAGACAGAAAAAGAAAGAGGCCGAAATGCGTGAGTATGAAGAGCTTGAATGCGGCGGCTTACAGAGGGTTTCAAGACCGGAGCATACTCTTGTAGAACCCCCAAAGGTGATCTAGTGACCGATGGCCAGAGCATACTTAAATTATGGAGGGAACACTTCTCCAGCCTGCTGAGTGGCAGAGAATGCACAACGCCAGGAGAAGGCGAACCCGATTCCCCAATCGATGACGATGGAGCAGACGTTCCACTGCCCGACCCTGAAGAAGTTCGAATAGCAATTACCCGCCTGAAGAACAAAAAAGCGGCGGGGGCCGATGGATTGCCGGCCGAGCTATTCAAACACGGCGGCGAAGAACTGATAAGGAGCATGCATCAGCTTCTTTGTAAAATATGGTCGGACGAAAGCATGCCCAACGATTAGAATTTAAGTGTGCTATGCCCAATCCGCAAAAAAAGAGACCCCACAATCTGCGCCAACTACCGTGGGATTAGCCTCCTCAACATCGCATATAAGGTTCTATCGAGCGTATTGTGTGAAAGATTAAAGCCCACTGTCAACAAACTGATTGGACCTTATCAGTGTGGCTTTAGACCTGGAAAATCAACAACCGACCAGATATTCAATATGCGCCAAATCTTGGAAAAGACCCGTGAAAGGAGAATCGACACACACCACCTCTTTGTCGATTTCAAAGCTGCTTTCGACAGCACGAAAAGGAACTGCCTCTATGCCGCTATGTCTGAATTTGATATCCCCGCAAAACTAATACGGCTGTGTAAACTGACGTTGAGCAACACGAAGAGCTCCGTCAGAATCGGGAAGGACCTCTCCGAGCCGTTCGATACCAAACGAGGTTTCAGACAAGGCGATTCCCTATCGTGTGACTTCTTCAACCTGCTTCTGGAGAAAATAGTTCGAGCTGCAGAACTTAGTAGAGAAGGTACCATCTTCTATAAGAGTGTACAGCTGCTGGCGTATGCCGATGATATTGATATCATCGGCCTCAACACCCGCGCCGTTAGTCCTGCTTTCTCCAGGCTGGACAAGGAAGCACAGAAAATGGGTCTGGCAGTGAACGAGGGCAAAACGAAATATCTCCTGTCATCAAACAAACAGTCGTCGCACTCGCGACTTGGCTCTCACGTCACTGTTGACAGTCATAACTTTGAAGTTGTAGATAATTTCGTCTACTTAGGAACCAGTGTTAACACCACCAACAATGTCAGCCTGGAAATCCAAGGCAGGATTGCTCTTGCCAACAGGTACTACTTCGGACTGAGTAGGCAATTGAAAAGTAAAGTCCTCTCTCGACGAACAAAAGCCAAACTCTATAAGTCGCTCATAATTCCCGTCCTGCTATATGGGGCAGAGGCTTGGACGATGTCAACAACTGATGAGTCGACGTTGCGAGTTTTCGAGAGAAAAGTTCTGCAAAAGATTTATAGTCCTTTGCGCGTTGGCCACGGCGAATATCGCATTCGATGGAACGATGAGCTGTACGAGATATACGACGACATTGACATAGTTCAGCGAATTAAAAGACAGCGGCTATGCTGGCTAGGTCATGTTGTCCGAATGGACGAAAACACTCCAGCTCTGAAAATATTCGACGCTGTACCCGCCGGGGGAAGCAGAGGAAGAGGAAGACCTCCACTCCGTTGGAAGGACCAAGTGGAGAAGGACCTGGCTACGCTTGGAATATCCAATTGGCGCCACGTAGCGAAAAGGAGAAACGACTGGCGCGCTGTTGTTAACTCGGCTATAATCGCGTAAGCGGTGTCTACGCCAATTAAGAAGAAGAAGAATCGAATGGGGTGGTGAAAACAGACAGGCGGGGTAATGCTCTGCTCAAAGCGTTCGCCTTACTAGATGCTGTCCTGCTTAATACGGGAGTTAGAAATACTTTCGAGAAGAACGGCCGCTGATCGAGTATAGATATTACGTTCGCCAGCAACTCATTGGGTCGATCTGCATGTTGGAAAGTAAGCGACTTCAATACAAATAGCGACCACCTTACTTTTATGTTTGAAATCGGCAAACAGCCGCGAAACCAAGGCAATCTAAAAAAGCAGCGGAGAAAGGGATGGAAGGTGGAAACGCTTGATGAGAACATCTTCGACCTCATGCTGGATGAAAGATTGGGTAGCTCGACCGACTTGGACCTACAAGCTGAAATGCTGGTAAGTCACGTAAGTAATGCTTGCGTCGCGACCATGTGTAGAAAAAGACAAAACGAATCCCGAAGGTCCGCATACCGGTGAAACGAGGATATTAGCGCGCTAAGAAGTGAGTGTCATAAAGCGAGACGCCTCTCCCAAAGAAGTTTAGGTACGGCAGAACACACGAGACTGCGAGAATACTTTAAAAGAAAGCGAAATGAGTTCAAAAAGACTATTAAACGAAGTAAGACCTTAAGCTTCAAAGAACTATGCGTGAAGGTAGATGAAAATCCGTGGGCCGATGCCCATAAAATAGTAATGGCAAAAGTAAAGGGGGGTGAAAACCAGGCACCAACCTGTGCTAGGAGGTGAAAACGCTTTTCCCATCGCAAAAACAGCATACGAGCAAAAGTATAGCATCAGTGGCCGAAGTTGATCTGCACACGTTCGGAACGTCACTTGGAAGGAGAGCTGCCTGGCTGCTAAAAACCAATTTGGTTTCCGAAGACATCGATCCACCATAGACGCAGTCGGAAAATTGACGGACATTGCGGGCAAGGCCATAGGGGGAACCAGGTGGATGCATGGCAATAAAAAATATTGCGCAGTTGTCACACTTGACGTGCAAAAAGTTTTTATTTCTGCATCCTGGCCACGTATCATTAGGGCTTTGGAGGCAAGACACATTCCGGGGTATCCGCTAAGGATAATTAGTAGCTATCTGTCTGATAAACTGCCGATGATACCGATGCCGACCCAAAAAGCTACGTAGTGACTGGTGGAGTACCGCAGGACTCCGCCAAAAGAGGCTCAAATAATTGGCTATGCTGACGACATTGCTGTGACGATCGTTGCGAAAGAGCTCTCCCAAATTCAAAACTTCTGCAATGCGACCACAGTAAAAATTAATGATTAGCTCGCGAAAACTAGGTGGAAGCTGGCTGGAGAAAAGACGGAAGCGGTGTTTATCATGAGAAGGAAAAAATTAGAAACGGCCACCTTAAATATCGATGGATACAAAATTACAACGCAAAACTCCCTGAGATACTTTGGCGTTATGATTGATACGAGGCTGAATTTCAAAGCGCATGTTGAAGGCAGCTACAGTGACAGCGGCTATAGTCAGTCAGTCAACAATGATGTATGCGGCCCCTATATGTGGAAAAGCACTACGCCAAAAAACAAATGCTACTATGGCAAAAGCAGTGACCAGGTTATCCGAAGCACATTTTTTATAGCTTCTTTCTTGGTGGCCTGTGCATTTAGAACGGTCTCACATGAAGCGGCTACTATCATATATGGTCTTATGCCTCCGGATTTAATGGTCTCAGAGTTACGTAGAGCCCACCTAAAATTTAAAGCTATGAATAGGCGTCAAACGGCTGACGAGCGAAAAAAGGAGAGACCTTGAAGAGTGGCAAAGACAATGGGATGCGGCAGAAAAAGTAAGATGAACGCACAAGCTCATTAAGAACGTATTATCCTGGATTGAGAGACAGACTTTTATCTGACGCAATTCTTGACAGGCCATGTCTGTTTCAGAGAATGCCTAAAATTTTCTGCGGCCGTGCCGATGAAAACGCCGAGCATATATTTTTTTCTGCCCGAGTTACGAAGTGGAGATAACTACCATCGAACGAATAATAAGCCAAAGGATGACGCCTGATAACATTATAAGCCACATGCTGCAATCAAAGTTGGTATGGGCGAAAATGAAAGAGTGGGCCGCAATAGCGATCCTCGAACTCCAGATAAGAGGGCGACAGAGAAGAAGCTTAAGGCCAGCTGAATAATCCCGCAAGGAGTTTGTGTAGAGGCATTCTTGCCCAGCTTGGTCCTACGAAGTAATACCTAACGGCGGTCCCGCAGGGCCAAATACAGGCTAACGCAGCCGGAGTTAAAGATTTAGGCGTAGGCGTACTGCTACGCAAGTCCAGTAAAGTTAGGTAATACTAATTGGGCGTGATCAGGAAAAAGGTGTATCTTTAGTGGGCAATATGAATCGTGCATATATTTAATTTTTCTAATATATTATGACAATTTGCTATATCTGTATACATTTGTATGTAATGAAGTATAGACATATGTTAGTATGTACAGTTTTTGACAGAAAAATGGCACATTTTTTATAGCTTCTTTCTTGTGTTACATTATCATAAATGTTTTTAATTACTAACACTGGTTAACAAATTTGTAATTTTTTTTGTCACATCAAAATTTATATAAACTTTTGAATATACTAGGGCCACCAAATAATAATCTTTCAATGAAAAAAAATGTACACATCATGTTTTCTTGTGACATCACAGCCACACTTACAGAATTATTTCCTAATATCTAATAGATACTTATGATTGAATATTTGGCTTCCGGTAGGTCCCTTTTAAGTCTCCAACAATAGTTTGCTAGTATTCCTGGACTCCATTTCCCTTGATAACGCTTCTCCATTAAGGAAATGTCTTTATGGAACCTCTCACCTTGTTCGTCACTCACAGCACCCAAATTTGCCGGGAAGAAATCAAGATGAGAGTCCAGCATATGTATTTTCAAGGACATGTTACACCCCAAAGCTTTAAATGATATCATAAGTCCATTTATTAAATCTTTATAATTTCGCTTTATGATTTCCTAGAAAATTTTGAACAACATTCATAAAACATTTCCAGGCGAGTTTTTCCTGATCATTCAGTGTTTCTGCAAAGCTCTTATTCTTCATCAATTGCCGTATTTGTGGGCCTACAAATATTTCCTCTTTGATTTTCGCATCGCTGAGTTTAGAGAATTTCTCTTTTAGATATAAAAATCCATCTCCATCTCCATCTTTCGGACTAGAACTCTCACTTTTTGATCGATTTGGAGGTATCGGCACAGACAGTTCGGCACTAAGTAGAATGGGTCTCTTGGCCGAAGGCAAGTTTGGATGCTGGATAGTGTGTTTGGATTTGGTAGTAATACCTTTTGTTTGAGTCAAACAAAAATAACAATCACTTACATGATCCTTTGGTTCCGTCCAAATCATTGGTACAGCAAATGACAAATGTCTAGGTTCTTGTTTAGCTCAACCTAAAAGGAGCCTCACACACGATACACAACATTTATGTGGAACCCAGGATTTGTCTTGATCCTTCACAAGAAAACCAAAATAGTCTAAATAGCACTAATGTGAAATTTCGACGCTGAGATGTAAAAGTTAATTCTCCACACACATAACAAAAATTGTCCGGGCTGTTCAAACACTTTCCTGGCATATTTACGATCTAACTAATGTAAATAAAATGTAATCAAGCAAACACAATAGTTACACAGTCGACTAAATGCAGTTATGTAAACAAAGAAACGAATATGAGGTCAGAAATGAATATGTAGCTGTCACAAGAAACTGGATGTGATAAAAACTGTTATACATATATTTTTAATGAAGGTACAGTAACATAAATAAAAATCATAACAAAATTCATGTGACAAAAACAGTGTTTACCAGTGTAACAAGTGTTTGTGTTTTTTCTAAAGTTTTATTCTTTGTATTTAATACCAGTACAAACTGAAGTTATAAAAAAAAATAATACTAATGATTAAAATCGCATTTTAACTTTGCAGTAATAAGCTGGATACATAAATGGCACAACCGGAAAAAATATGGGCAATTTAGTTCATATTGCATTGTTATAAATTTTGTTCCATACAAACATTTTTATTGTTAATATTTTGTGCTGTAAACTTTATTTTTAATGACTGCCTCACTTTAGTTGACTGACACTTAGTTTTAGGAGTGTATAGCGTACCAAACTTTTTTAACGACAGACCAGAGATATTCCATACTTTTATAAATAACTTTTGGAATTTCAGCCTTGACTTCATTCCATAGGTTTTCAATTGGATTTAAGTCAGGGCTTTGCGCTGGCCAATCCAAAGTATCTATCCTCTCAGTACAAAACCAATTTTTTACTCCAATTTTTTAGCTTCGAAATACTCGTATAGTAGCATCTGTACGCGTATCCATTTTACGTGATCATGGCTTCCGAATACTGCTTTTCACCAATACTTGGGAATTTTCTATACATGATTTGATTGGATTGTATACTTTTTTACTAGAAATTTCTACTAGTTTAGCATTTTCTGCCACTTTTTGGCCTATTTTATACATGTTTAATTTATTCACCTTTCTTCTATTGTTGTATACTTTTCGCATCCCATTTTATATTATTTCTTTCACTGAAATACTTTTAATTATTAATTTTTCAAAAAATTAATAAATTATGTGCCATTTATGTGTCCACTCAAAACTAGTATGGATTACGCATAATTGTAAACGGTGAACAAAAAGCAAACAATTACGGCATACATACATATATTGGCAGTACAGTGCAAGCAGAGAGCGTATAATAGAGAACGTTCAATTGCAGACAGACGTGTGAATTGTCAAGAGATAACAATTTTCTATTAGTGGATTTCACCAGTATCTGCTCGGAAGGAGAAATTTTAACAGTGATGAGTGAACAGAGCTGAGCATTCAATGAAAATTATGCTCAGAAATTTACATTGCTATTACAGACGTATGTTGGGCCTTTGGCTTTTTATACTCTCGCAACAAAGTTGCTAAGGAGAGTATTATAGTTTTGTTCACATAACGGTTGTTTGTAAGTCCTAAAACTAAAAGAGTCAGATATAGGGTTATATATACCAAAGTGATCAGGGTGACGAGTAGAGTTGAAATCCGGATGTCTGTCTGTCCGTCCGTCCGTCCGTGCAAGCTGTAACTTGAGTAAAAATTGAGATATCATGATGAAACTTGGTACACGTATTTCTGGCTCCATAAGAAGGTTAAGTTCGAAGATGAGCAAAATCGGCCCACTGCCACGCCCACAAAATGGCGAAAACCGAAAACCTATAAAGTGTCATAACTAAGCCATAAATAAAGATATTAAACTGAAATTTTGGCACAAAGGATCGCATTAGAGAGGGGCATATTTGGACATAATTTTTTTGGAAAAGTGGGCGTGGCCCCGCCCCCTACTAAGTTTTTTGTACATATCTCGGAAACTACTATAGCTATGTAAACCAAACTCTATAGGTAGATAGATAGATAAATGTTGAGGTAATGCACCGCGACCTAGGGCCCTCTACGATATCACATGTCTTCTCAGAGTCCCAGCAGCCTGAATAGCTCTAGGAGTTTGCCGAGCGCTACTGAGGTGATGTGATCCCTGCTGATATAGATGGAATCCAGGGATTTAAGCCTTTTTCCACAGATTGCTGTGCAATCCAGGATTAGGTGTGCTGGTGTTTCCTGTTCCAGGTCGCAGAACCGGCAGTTAGCACAGGAGACTATGCCCATGTTGGACAAGTGCTTCCTGAGCCTGCAGTGCCCTGTGTAAATTGCGACGAGGAGACGGAATTTGTCACGGGGGAGGTGAATAAGTTCCTTGAACCGTGAGGGACTGTAACCCCCCAGTAGCAGTTTGGCGTGGCGCATGCCTGATGATTGTTGCCAATGCCGTTCTCTCTCCGTTCTTTCCTCCGTGCGGAGCAGCTCCTTAAAAGTGTGGGATCCTACCGCTATGTATGGTTCTGGTCCCATCACCTTGGACGCTGCCGCAGCGCGGGCCAGTTCGTCGGCCTTCTCGTTTCCTTCTATTCCTTTGTGCCCTGACACCCAAATTAGGTGCACCCGGTTGCACAAGGACAGGCGGTTTCGCCTTTCTATGCATTCCTCAACTAAAAGCGATTCGATCTCATATGATGAAATCGCCTTTAGTGCCTCTTGGCTGAAGCTGAGAATAGCTATACGCTGGTTACGATAGTTGCGGCTGAGGTTGACTTCAGCGCACTGACCTATGGCAAAAACTTCAGCCTGGAAGATACTTGGGAAGCAGCCCATTGGTATGGACAGCTTAGTACGCGGTCCCGCAATACCTGCCCCAATACCCTCCGGTGTTTTTGAGCCATCATGGTACCACTGAATGGTAACGTCTTCCAGCAGTCTTTCCAGCGTGGAATCGCTCCACTCCGTCTTGCTGCCGAGAGTAACTTTGAAATTTCTTTTGAAGTTTATTTTCTTCGTTGTGCCGTCCGTTGGGAGGAGGACTAGCGGTGTGCTTTCCGCCATTACGTCCATCTGTCTGGAGGACATTAACTTTCCTCTACCGCAGCCTTCTGCTGACATTAGTAGCATGGTGAGGTTTGCTGCTTGTTTTATCACCTGGTGCAGCGGTGTGAGCTTCAATATGACTTCCAGTGCCACAGTGGGGCATGTGCGCATTGCCCCCGAAGCACAGACACAGGCAAGTCTTTGCTGCTTTGATAGTCTCCGGATCGCCGAAGACTGAGCTGCTTTGGTGGCCCAAGCCACCGCTCCATAGGTGAGAAAAGGCCTTACTATCATGGTATACAGCCATCTAATGATTCCTGGCTTGCAACCCCATGATCTGCCGGCCAGGCGTCTGCATACCATAAGTGCTCTAGTTGCTTTGGACATCGTAAAGTCCAAATGCCTACTCCACCGTAGTGATGAGTCTAAAGTGAGGCCAAGGAATTTGACCTCTTTCGACATTTCCACCTCTGTGCCTCCTAATGTTAGGCACCTCAGGCCCGGAAGAGATCTCCGCCTAGTGAATGGGACTACGGTAGTTTTTGCTGGGTTGATGTTTAGCCCTACCGTGTTGCACCATCCTTTCGCCAGGTTTAAGCCCCTTTGGACAATGCCACAGAGAGTGTTTTCAAATCTGCCTCTCGCCATTATGACGATGTCATCCGCGTACCCCTGTCAGCGGATTCCATTGCTGGCGAGCAACTCGAGCAGTTCGTCTACTACCAAGGTCCATAGCAGAGGGGATAGTACTCCCCCCTGTGGGCAGCCCCTTGTGGTGCCAAGACGAATCTTGTTTTCCACCACCGTTGTTTCCACTACCCTAGTACGCAGAAGGGCTTCTATGCATCTGCATATTGGAGTGGTAACGTTTCTTCTCTCAAGTGCCTTGATCACGTTAGTGTGAGACGCATTGTCAAAGGCACCCTCAATGTCTAAGAAGGCGCAGATCGCAACCTCGCCGTTATCCAGCGAATCTTGCAGCTCAGATTCGTGAATTTTGCAGCAGACGTGAGTTGGTACAGAGCAGTGTTTGTGGATCTGCCCGCTCTTACTTTTGCAATTCTCGATGGCTCAGGGATATACGACATTGCTAGGCTGTCTCTCATCAGCCCTAGCAGGTGTGGCAAAAGAGTATCCATACCTTACTGCAAGAGGGCCGGGAAGACGCCGTCCACTCCCGGTGACTTATAGATTAAGAAGGAGGCCAGTGCCCATCTGACTGAGTCCGCAGTGAACAAATTCTTTGCAGTCAGCCAGTCTGAGCGGTCCGGCCTGCGTTTGTCCGATGCTGGAGTTAGGTCGGCTTGAACAGTCTCCGGGAAGTGCCCCTGTAGGAGTGTTTCTGCCCTCTCCTCTGCGCTAGTCGTATAGGTCCCGTCCTGTCTCTTTAGGGATAATACTGTGTCCGTCTTACCTCTCGACAACGCCTTATGCAACTGAGCTGCCTCCGGGGTCGAGGAGACGCTGTCACAGAATTTCCTGAAACTGTTTGTCTTGGTAAGCCTGATCTCCTTATTGTAGATTGTTAGGTGCCGTTTGTATTCTTCCCAGCTGCCTGTGCGCTTGGCTTTATTAAACAGCCTTCGCACCTTTCGTCTGAGAGCTGAGAGTTTAGTAGACCAACAGGGCACGTTTGTTTACTGGTGGTCGCTTTCAGTGGACAAGCACAATGATAGGCGTTCATAATGGACTAGTTTATGGCACTTAGTCTGCTCTTCAGTCCAATTGTGGTGGATCTACCATCTGCCTGCCTCACTCTGCTTATGCTTATGTTTAGGGTTTCTTTGTAGATACCCCAATTCGTATTTCTAGGGTTGCGTGTCGGAGGTTTGTCCTCGACTTCTACCCTCAGAGCAAACCGAATGATCCTGTGATCTGACAATGAGGGCTCTTTTGACACCCGCCACTGTGAGATCAGCCCGATCATGTCATCATTGCTCAGGGTAATGTCCAGGACTTCCCTACGAACACTAGTTACGAAAGTGGGCTCACAGCCTACATCCTCTATGTTTATATTATGACTAATTATAAATTCTAGAAGTGACTCACCCCTGACGTTGCAGTCCCTGCTACCCCATTCCGTGTGATGCGCATTGGCATCGCATCCCAGGGTCAGGGGAAGTTTGTTGATCCTGCAATACTCCACCAGATTAAGTATCGATGGGGGAGTGCTATGGCCGTCTCCCCCGGGAAGTATGCAGATGAGAGAACGAAGTCCGAACCTTCCTTGTCCTTCACCTGTACCGCCACCAGATTTTGCGTTAGAAATTCTGAAATACAGAAAAAGTCGTGGCGTCGCCCACTTATCGACCAAAAACCATATCTCAGGAACTACTAATCTAATTAATTTTACAGCAAAATAAAAAAATATGTAAATGACGAATAATGAAATCTCGATTATCACTTTATCATGCGAGAGTATAAAATGATCGGTGACACCCGAACTTAGCCCTTCCTTACTTTTTTTGTTATACGTTTATAAATTTTTGTGAATGCATGCAAAATTGATAATATTATAATTAAATTATGCAATTTTCAAAATAATATTTGTAGTTAATGGGCAAATGAGCTACTTTTTAAATATTTCTTATCTTTGATAATATAATATAGGCTGACTTCATAAACGCAGTTTGCAATGCAACACTGCAATGCCTAGTGTTCATAATCGCATCAGACACAACCTTGGCAATGCCGCGTGTTCATTATTGCATGGCAATGCTTTTTTATGCGCAACATATGTATGCCAAACTTGTGTATTGTTTTCATTTGTGATGCTTTAGTGGCTTTTCTTGGCGGCAAAAAGTAAACAAAAGACATAATATACATTTGTGGTGAAAATGGCGGATTTATGGTAAGTAAAAGTGGTTTACTTTAAAGATTAAAAGTGGTTTACTTTTGCTTATGATTTTTTAATATTTTCTGTAATGCATAGTGAAAAAAGTGGAACCATGAGAGGAAGAAATTACTTATAGAAATAAGATTGAGGTATGAGCCAGATTTCGTTGCAAAAAGAAAGAGGAACACACTTTGGGAGCAAATAATGAGGGATGTGAAGGAAATAGATAACACATTTCCATTCTCCAAGGACGAGAGTACCAGATGCTTTGTTAATATAATGGGCCCCTACAAACGAATAAAAAAACGCAACAACACATCTGGGGAAGGCGCAACAAATTGAGAATTTTTCCAAATATTGGATGAAGTTTTCAGCAGCCGCAGTAGTGTCCTTGTACCTGATGCCATGCTGGAGTCCTTAATGCAATATTTAAGTAATGATCCACCCGATAGCCCTACGGTGCTGGACTTAGATGCAACATTAACTAGTACTAGCACTCCAAGAAATAAACTAACAAGAAAAATCAATGTGTTAGAGTTTTTAAACAAATGGTAATTAGAACAGATTTTAATCTCCTTGCTAATTATAGCTTTCCTGACAGAGCTCCTTTGCCAAACTGTCGTGGCATGCACCTGGACAGCCGATAAATGCATCTATAAACCTCATTCGACTATCTACAATAGCCTGAAAAAAATATTTCCAGTTAATAATTATTATCATGCAAAAAAGTTAATGTTTTACCTGTGCAGTGATTGAATACGTTCCCTTTCGGTTGCGATAGCTGAATTCATCTTTGATTGGCTGAGAAATTGGAATATGAGTTCTGTCGATGCATTCAATTAGAAAAGGAAAAGGATTATGCCGCAGGTTTGAAAATTCTTCATTTACTTGTTTTTGTTCCGCTGCAGTTTTGGGAAATTTGATTACATCTCCCTTCAAGCGGCAAATCATTTTAATTATTTTCAGAAACACCTTATATGCGAGGCCAGCTGCCACACCAAACCGATCGCTGACATCTCTGAAAGAGCAATTATTGCTTATTTCAAACGGTACAAAACAAAACTCGTATTAATTGTTATCAATTGTATTTACCCGTTCACTTTTCCGTTAAATAGGGTGCGATCACAGGGTGGCTGAGTGTAGGGCTAGAGCAGATGTCTGCAAGGAGGTGCGGTCAATGCACCCAATTGCCGCAACTGTGCTTAACTGTCAGGGCTCTTATGCCGTGATGTGCAAGTTGGGGGATTGCATGGTTGGGAGTGGGTTGGTATTGCTCTACTACAAGCTACAAATGCGTAGTTGCGGATTCTTCTCAACTGGGTAAATGTGTCGCTATAGAAGGAGGGTTCGGTAGGATGATTGTCGCTAGTATATATTGTAAATATAGCGAGCGCCTAGAGCCCTACCTGGGCTACATGGATAAGCTACTGCTACTTGCGAGTAGTAGCCCATTTATCCTAGGGCTGGATGCGAATGCCTCGTTCTCGATGTGGTTTAGTAAGATATCCCGGCATTCGTCTGGATACCAAAGCCACAGTCGAGGCGAGGCATTAAGCGAATGGGTGGTGGCTAATAGCCTCAACATTTTAAATGAACCGAGCGAATGGTATACGTTTGATGGGCCCGGTGGCGTGAGCGACATTGACGAGACGCTTATGAGTAAGGCAGCAAGTGGTGCTTTCAGCGTCAGATGGGAGGTTAAGGGAGGGTGGGGATTGAGTGATTATAATTTTATTCAAATTATAAATATAATATGTAGGGATAACTACAAGAATTGTTTGTTGTTTTATAATATGTAGTGATAACTACAAGAATTGTTTTTCTGTAAATAACAAAATTTTTATTATTTTATACAAACTTAATTATACTTAGACTAAAATAACAATATAGAACTTATCCTACCTGTAAATAACAAAAAAACAACATTCAATGTTAATTATTCACTATTGTTTTTTTGTCCTTTTTTTTTAACAAATTAATTTTCTTATTCGAGTTACAACGATGTGTCCTCTAAGACTCGCAACGTTACACTGAATTCGCATATGTGGCTCGTGGCTCACATCGGCCAGCGCGCAATGCTGCGTAAGCATTCCGATCCGGACACTGACTTATGTGCTAATAATTTCTTACATCTCCCCCCTTAAAATAGAAATTTTGGTACAAAATTTCAGTAGTAAATTACATATAAGATCAGGTTACACGTTGTTTGTATTTGGGATGTTCGGAGTCGGAATAAGTTTAGAGATATGAAATAAGTTTGATTCTGATTTCCTATGTCCTGTATCAATTTCATACATTGATGTCGATATTTTCTTTAAAATTTTGTATGGTCCAATTCTTAATTCATCTAATTTTCTTCGGTTTAATCGGTTTCCATTTTCAACATACACCAAGTCCCCAACATCAAAATTATAATCTTTCCTATTTTTATTATATAAACTTTTATTATAATTGTGGTTCCTTATGCTATTTTCAAGAGCCTTTATTCTATCGTTTTCTAGGGCATTATCGTCTTCTCTAATTCTCAATTCTTTTGGTAATATTGCAGTATTTTCACCTTGTAATAAATATTTTGGACTGAACTTAGTGACTGTGTGTTCTGTTTCATTATATTTATCTACACAGTTGTGCGCAACAGTTGTCCATGCTAATTTATTATTTTCATCATTGATTGTGCATCTGATTTTATTGACTAAAGTTTGATTAAGTCTTTCATTTAGGCCATTAGAAAACGGTGCATTTACTGCTGTGAAAATCATTGTAATATTATTTTTTTCTAGATAGTTTTTAAATTCTCTAGAATTGATATTGATCTGTTAGAATCATTTGTATTTCGTGTTCTTTTAGCACGTTTCCTGTCAATTTTATAAAACCATTGGCATTTTGTGTTTTTGACGTTAATATGTAAGCGAATCTTGTGAAATGATCAACAAGAAGATGAAGATATTTTTTTGTCGATCGTGAACCACCGAATCCACCTATGGTGTCTATGGAAACTATTTCGAATGGTTTTTTTGCGAGACCAAGATGAGACATTAATCCAATTTTATCTTGTCCTCTTGACTTGTTTTTTATACAAATTTCGCACTCTTTACATATTTCTTTTATATGTTTTAAAATATTTTTCGCTGTATAATATGGTAAGACTTTGTTTTGCATTTGATTTACACCAATGTGACAGAAAGTTTTATGAATGTCTTTAATAAAGTTCTTACAAAATTCCTCTGACAGTAAAATTTTCTCTTTCTTTCGAGTTTTTATACTTCGCAACAATGTTGCTAACATATTATAGTTTTGTTCACATAACGGTTGTTTGTAAGTAAAACTAAAAGAGTCTATAGGGTTATATATACCAAAGTGATCAGGGCGACGATTATATCAAATGATTTTTCTGTCCGTCCGTCTGTCCGTCATCAAGTCTGTCCGTCCGTATTCAAGCTGTAACTTGAGTAAAAATTCAGATATCATGATGAAACTTGGTACACGTATTTTCTGGCTTAAGTTCGAAGATGGGCAAAATCGGCTCACTGCCACGCCCACAAAATGGCGGAAACCGAAAACATATAAACTGTCATAACTAAGCCATAAATAAAGATATTAAAGTGAAATTTGGCAAAAAGGATCGCATTAGGGAGGGGCATATTTGGACGCAATTGTTTTGGAAAAGTGGGCGTGGCCCCGCCCCCTACTAAGTTTTTTGTACATATCTCAGAAACTACTATAGCTATGTCAACCAAAGTCTACAGAGTCGTTTTCTTCAGGTATTTCTATATACAGTTCAAAAATGGAAGAAATCGGATAATAACCACGCCCACCTCCCATACAAAGGTTATGTTCAAAATCACTAAAAGTGCGTTAACCGACTAACAAAAAACGTCAGAAACACTAAATTTTACGGAAGAAGTGGCAGAAGGAAGCTGCACTCAGGCTTTTTTTAAAAATTGAAAATGGGCGTGGCGCCCATTATGGACCAAGAACCATATCTCAGGAGCTACTAGACCGATTTCAATGAAATTCAGTATATAATATTTTCTTAACACCCTGATGACATGTACGAAATATGGGTGAAATCGGTTCACAACCACGCCTTCTTCCAATATAAAGCTATTTTGAATTCCATCTGATGCCTTCTCTGTATAATATATACATTAGGAACCAATGATGATAGCGGAATAAAACTTTACAAAAATACGGTATTTGAAAAATATGTAAATGACGTATAATGAAATCTCGATTATCACTTTACCATGCGAGAGTATAAAATGTTCGGTGGCACCCGAACTTAGCCCTTCCTTACTTGTTTATAATATACATTATTTTTTATAAGTAATCTATCTTTGTTAGAGATTATTTCATGATTTTTCTTTTGATCAATGAATGTCTTCTATTCTTCTATTCTTATCAAATTCACAATTTTTAATTGTTATCGTATTGCAGGTCTGGATCAAAAATCTAACACTGGTTGTACAAAGGAAATTTTTCATGTAATCAAAAGCTTTTTGAACAGTCTTTCTAAAAATTATCTTTTCCTGGGTTCTTTTGATTTTTCGGATTGGAGATTTTCTTTTAATGGTGAAATTGAGTTATTTGATAATATGACCTAAATATTATTGTGATAAGTAATAAGATTTCATCTGTTCTAGGAAACGTTGATATTCATTCTTTCGAATGGTTTGTGGTCAGAAAATAGCTTTTGATGTTGTTTATAAGCCAGTTTGCCAGTATTTGATCTTGAAAATTCTCCTCCGAATTCAAATCAGATTTAAATGGTGAAATTATTATATCAAATAATATGACCTAAATATTGAACAGAGTCTAAACCAATCTAACGTTTCAAATAAAGAACCGATGAGATTTTGCAAATTTTATGCGTTTTTTTTTTTAAAAAAGTTATCAAGCTTTTAAAAAATCACCCGATACATTTTGAGAGTTTTAATCTAAATCCTTCTTCTAGTATTGCTTCCAATAGTTGTGACAAATGATCTATGTATATGTTCTTTGAATGATTTTGAAAAAATTAATATGTCATCAATGTAGTTTACTGTGAAATTTGATAGATTGTGTTTTCTTATTATATTGCTCAATATTCTTTGAAATATCGCTGGCGAAGTTTTCAACCCGAACGGTAAGCAAGTCCATTGAAATTGCCCCTCTTGGGTTACAAATGCGGTTTTTCTTCTATCTTCGATTCTTAATGGAATTGACCAAAACGCTGAATTTATGTCAAGTTTTGAAAAATATTTGCAGTTTCTTGTTTTTATAACCAAATCATCAATCAATGGGAATGGTTGTGATTGAGGAACTACTATTTTATTCAAATCTCTAAAATCTATGCATAATCTTGATCTTTTATTTTCATCTCTTTTATATGCTAACGTAACTGGAGCAGCAAAAGAACTATATGATTCTTCCATTAGATTTCTTTTAAGTAATTGTGATATTTGTTCTTCTATTTCCTTTTTATCTTCAATTGTGCATCGATAAGGCCGTTTGCTACAATATTTATCAATTACCAGATCTATTCTGGCTTCATAATCTTTCACAACGCCTATATCGTATTTATCTTTTGCAAATATATTCTTATATTTATCTATAAGATTCTGTATTATTTTCTCTTCATAATAATTCAAGTGATTTGTTAAAACATTAAAACTGTCTAAATCTACATGTTCATTGAAGTTTATTTCATGTGTATATTTCTTTATGGGATTAGAGCTTTCTGTTCTATTTGTAGTTTTTCATTTTGAATCAATTTGAACTTCTGTATGCAATCCAATCCTATCAGAAAATCATATTTAAAGTTTTCACTATCAATTATGAATACATCAATATATTTTTCTATATCCAGTATTCTTGCTTTGATTTTTATGAGATCTTCTGACTTGTACACACCATTAATTGTTCTTAAGTTAACTTTTTGTTTCAAATCAGATCTCTTTTGTTTTAATTGAACTAATTTTGAATTTATTAATGAAACATTTGAGCCTGAATCATAAATAGCGTTTATCTTCAAAGTATCATTCAAAGTTATCTCAAGTCGAATTAATGGTGGGATTATTAGTTTTTTGGATTATTATCACTTAATTCTACTTCTAAAACTGCATTATTGACATGTTTCATTTTTTTTTCCTCATTCTTGAACCAACATTTAGCTTCTGGATGGAATCGTGAACCTTTACCTTTGCTTTTGCATATTTCACATGGTACTTTCTCTGATTTTTCCTTATTGATATAATTCTTACTTTTAATTCCATCTGTACTCTTTTTCTGAACCAAATGTTCCAATTTCCCTATTTGACTATATAACTCTTCCGTCTTTGTTAATTTTTCTCTGTCAATTCTATCAGCTATAAAATTCGGCAAACCAAGAGCAATCAGATCAATTAATGTCCCAATATCAATAGATTTTCTTACTTCTAATAACAATTTTTCTTTTTTTATTGCATATTCTAGAAGAGTACCAGCATGATATTTAAATTGCATTGCATATCTTATTGAAAACCATCCCTTATTTGCAAATGTATCACAAAAATTATTTCTCCAATCGACCCAACGTGCGTTAACAGTTAATTTCAAGAGAGTGCAACTATACCAATCTGTAGCACCTTTCTCCATAAATGATTTTAAGAGTTCAATTCGTTTATCATCTTTAGTTACATCAAATCTTTCGCATTCTGTTTCAAAACTAGTCATCCACTGACCTGCATTTGAATTCTTTCCATTAAATTTCTCAATCGTAAATTCTTTAGCTATTTTGCCGACATGTTTTTCTTCAATTTTTTCTTGTCTTTTTTCAAGCAACTTTTCTAATACTTGTATCAATGATTGATTTGAACCATTTACAATGTCAGTACTTTCAGTCTCTTCTTTTTATTCTAAATATAGATCTTTGAATTGTAAATTATTTGTTTCAACTAGATACACATTCTGCAATTCCTTAGTTACATCAATCCAAACTTTCCTATATTGCCCTTTTTTACTTATCGATTTCTTTACCTTAGTATATGCCGACGTTTTTCTCAATTCCTCGTGAAATGCTGAATCGAGGTAGTTGGGAGGCAATTCGAAAGTTCGGCCATCTGGAGTGGCAATGCTGGTTACGCATAGTACTAATGTCTTTGGTTCATATGTAGTAGATAGCACCGTGAATGTGAACTGCAGCTTGTCCATTGTGAATTACAACGAGAATGTTGTTTTATAATATGTAGGGATAACTACAAAAATTGTTTGTTGTTTTATAATATGTAGTGATAACTACAAGAATTGTTTTTCTGTAAATAACAAAATTTTTATTATTTTATACAAACTTAATTATACTTAGACTAAAATAACAATATAGAACTTATCCTACCTGTAAATAACAAAAAAACAACATTCAATGTTAATTATTCACTATTGTTTTTTGTCCTTTTTTTAACAAATTAATTTTCTTATTCGAGTTACAACGATGTGTCCTCTAAGACTCGCAACGTTACACTGAATTCGCATATGTGGCTCGTGACTCACATCGGCCACCGGACACCGACTTATGTGCTAATAATTTCTTACATAAATTATGCTTAGCCCTCAATCCCTTCCCTCGCCTTATGAAAATCCATTGCGGCGATGGCGTACCACTGGTACTGACTGGAACCAATATGGACTTTCGGTTAGGGATGCAGTTTTGGAAATACCGCTTAGGGTTTTTGAGGAGTTGGGAGAGGACGAGAAATTGCTGGCCTCTATGACAGGTACCCACGTTAAACACACCGGACGTTACCCGTTCACTTTTCAACGTCTTGTCTCTGTGCTCTTTACTGCTGAGAATAATGTCATTCTGTTTGCACTTAAAACAAATGGCATTACTTGACCTAACTTCTGGACAGGCTCTTGCTTTGTGACCTTTCTTGTCACATTTAAAACACTTGCTTTTGATTGATTCTTTACTCCCTGTAGCGAACCGTTGCACGTATCCTTTGCCTACTGTGGTTTGTACACTTCTAACTTTCTCGTATATGCGAATTTGTTCTTTTAATTCGCCCACCGTTTTGGCTTGATACTCTTGTTTGCCTTAACATCTGGTATGTCATCCACGAAATACTCTACTACGCTTCTTTCATCTAAGGATACTTGCTTTCCCAATTCTTAAATAGCAAAAAGGTATTCCTGAAATTTTCTCTTGGCTGTTTACGCCGATAATTTTTCCCTAAACTCATCGGTATGAGAAAGCTTTAAATTAGCCAGGTCTCTTACTCCTACTAACCTACGTAGGAACATTTGCGCTGCTCCTTTTAGTAGCTGTTTAGCAAATGTAAATCGCTCGAGATTATTCCAACTGACCGTGTCAGCAATATCATCAATTTCAACGTTGTAAATGACACACTTTGCGAATTCGAAGGAGCAGCTGCGACGTCAACGTACAACGACACGGCGTCGCACTAGGGTGGGTCGATCCGGACTTTTTCGATTCGGGATTTCTAATAGTGCGGGAAAGTTGCCTTAGTACTTCCTGATTCCAATGCAACTTTTTGTTTTGAGATCGGATTGCATCTTCAACCCCAACTCCGGCCTTGAAATTTCAGAAATTCGCCTAAAATCGTGAAATTGTCTACCTAGCGCCTGAAATACGCATCTCATGGCAAAATGTATAAAACAAAAGTTATTTGTCACGTCATTTGCTACCGAAATGGTATGGCCGTAGGACGAACCGTTCCCGAGATACGAGCGAAAATGCGCCGCGCTACAGCGCAAGGTGAAAATGGTTGCAGCTCTCAGCTAACCTGTATTGGTCACCCAGAACCCAACGCGTGGAGGTGGCTGCTCTTCGGGTTCCTCCCAAGCCTAACCCAACCAACCAGCCACATGTCAGGCTTGTTTTAGTCTGAATATGTGTCAAATTTATTGATAAAATCAGATTTTGTACTAAACTTTGGCACTTGTTGCCTAAATTTCAGTGTAGAGCGTATAAAACGATCACGAGATTGAGGGCCAATAACTTTAGAAGATGCCTCTGTCACCAGTTTGATGGTTCTCTCCACTGCCACGGTGTGAGAGGGGATTTCACTAAATTTCCATACCTCTGCAGTGTCTCTCGACAGCCCTTTTATGAGTTCTTCGTTAGAAACTGAACAAAGAACTGGTGGAACAGTCAAGGTAATAGTCTTCCAGTTAATCATATCGTAATAATTATTAGCTTTGAAATTCAGCTTTGGCACTTTATTACATCTAACCCTTCCATTTACAGTGTCAGACTCTGCTTCTCTGGCTGTCAGAAGACGGTCAAGGGCCAACTTTCTGACTTCTATCCGTTCGTCAGTCATCATACTAAGGAGAATATTTTCTGGAAGAGCAAAGAAAGCATTCTGTTGAATGGATGAATCGACAACCTTGCGCAGTTTAGCAGGAAAGTATCTCGATCTTTGAATTGCAGCATAGAGATGGCGCGAGCCATCTTTGATTGAACTGTTGAATCTTATTGAGAACCACAAAGGTCAGTAAACTGTAAGTATGTACTTGACCAAAATCTTTATTTCCTTTGTTGGTTTGTCAGTAGAAATGTATAATCTCAGAATTCTATTTGCACAGGTGAGACAGCGAGATTTGCACATGTTACCTGGATGCATCGACGCTAAATCTGAGGAACATTGACCGGAAATAACAGCTTTCTGATATTTTATAGAGATAAGCTTGGTCTGTGCTAAGTTGAGTCGGATTAATAACCTCAGAAGGTAGTTGGCAGGATGGAAAACTTTCACATTTGACAACAGGCAACTTCTCACAATCAGGGAGCAGTTTACTTATGTCGCCAGAGAATGTATTTGGACTCTTTGAGACACTATCTATGTGTTCGAAATGGAAGTTCGTTGAAATGTAGAAGACAAACAACCCACTGTAATGGCCTACCTATTCTTTCTTCTAGTTTCCGAATGATTCCACCTTTCCAACCTGTGTTCGTGTTGGTGCCATCAGCACCGACAACTTCTAGATGTTCCACATCAACTGAATTGTCTTGTAAATGTTGCCATATAGCTTGCGTCTCATCCTCAGCTAACCCGGAAGGGGAGGTGACGTGGCCAAAGTAATGACAACCAGGTTCCGCTATAAGAGAAGTATGTTCCTCTTTGACAGTGTCGCGGTAGTACTTTTCACCTTCACTGCCTTGTGTAAGTGTATTGTCTTTGCGGCCGTCAAAATACAGCCCGCCAAAAATACCTTTTGGTGCTTTGGAGCTTAACTCCAACACTTTTTTTTGCCCGACTAGTCTTGCATTTTTCAGTGACAAAGCTAGCCTGATCCTCTGTTATCAAACCTGCTTTTTTGGCATCCAGAAAATCAGATGAAACAATCAAGGCCGCTGCTCTATCACTTACTCCAAATCTATGGGCAGCCAAAGCAGTGTGTTCTAATACTAGTGTGTTTTGTTTGGTTTTAGAGGATGGAAGAGAAAATTCATCATCAGCATCGTTTTTGGAAGAATCCATGTGCGACGCACCTACATTGTTGTCGTCTGTATGAGAGTCTGGCTGATCTGAATGGTCACGTGTTCTAGCTGATACTTTTCTGGTAAGTGTTGACGTTGAATGACGATTTGAAAGCTTTTCTTTACATTCATTTTTCTTTGTAATCTTTTTTGTTTCAGGTAGATCAACACTTCCAATGCGACCAATTCTTCTGGTTCTCTGGTTCAAGAGAAATGATTGTTCATTGATAGGAACTTTCCTTTCCTTTGGACAAGTGCAAGAAGAAAAATAAATGCATTTACAAGCAGCGATGTCAAATAATTTTCCGGCAGAAGAGACAAAGTCGTCTCTTTTAGAGCTCAAACCTATTGGGTTCCTTAAAAACATTTGTTAAGAGTCAGAAATTTCTTGTGGTATGTGGTGAGCATTTGTACAAGTCTGGTGTGTGAAACTATCGGAATAGATGACTTTTTGAAAGTATTTTCAACCTTTTTTGCAACTATTACTGTAACCTCTTTACTCCTAGGTTCATAGTTGTCGCCTCGGAGTCGCCCTTTACGAAATCTTTCAAACTGATAACACAAAAGAACATCCTGTTAAGTAAGTAAATGGGACTCAGAGAGATTGTACGGATATATGCCAAACACAGGACATTTCTGTTTAAATTTAAATTTAGATACAGACATTTTGAGTTCTGTGTTCTGTTGAGAGAATATAAGTGATAGCACTCGGCGAAATCAACGACAAGAGTGAAGGAACTCGATGAAAAAATATTTATGTGGAGACCAGTCCGAACGTGTCGTATGGCGCAGGGAAATGAATGTAAGTGATAGAACTCGGCGAAATCACCGACAAGAGTGAAGGGACTCGATGAAGAAATATTTGTGTGGAGACCTATCCGAACATGTCCTTTGGCGTAGGTGAATGAATGTAAGGGATAGCACTCGGCGAAATCAACGTTAAGAAGTGTGGCCGCAAGCCTGATTTTCACCTTGCGCTGTGGCGCGCCGCATTTTCGTTCGTATCTCGGGAACGGTTCGTCCTACGGCCATGATCACTTATACCATTTCGGTAGCAAATGTCGTGACAAATAACTTTTGTTTATACATTTTGCCATGAGATGCGTATTTCAGGCGCTAGGTAGACAAATTCACGATTTTAGGCGAATTTCCGAAATTTCAAGGCCGAAGTTGGGGTTGAAGATGCAATCCGATCTTAAAACAAAAAGTTGCATTGGAATCAGGAAGTACTAAGGCAACTTTTCCGCACTATTAGAAATCCCGAATCGAAAAAAGTACGGAATCGACCCACCCTAACGCAAACGCGCCAGGCAATAACGGTGCCAGCTAAATCGCGTAAACAAATTACCGCACAAAAGAGATTCGCAAAAAATCGCCGAAAATGCACTTTGAAAATATCGCAAAGATGCGCACGCACGTCCAGTGTTGCCAACCTAAAAAATCTAAAAAACCACAACTCGCCTAAAAAAACAGTAGAAAGCGGTAGGTAAAGAAAAAAAGGCAAATAACTTTGCTCATATAATTAAATAATAAACAACTTTCTTAGTTACTAGAACTCACATCAATTGATATATTTGTAATCACAGCAACATAAAACAAAAATCAAAGTAAAATTATTTTTCAGTTTCATTTTCAATTGCCTCATCTTCAATATTTTCACAGTAATTTTTATTTTTAAAATCATACATTTTTTGTTGAATTTCTTCCTGTGCTTTTCTGTGGCTTCGAATGAATAGCAATCAGTTATTTCGGATTTAGTGTGTAATACTCCTTTAATAGTTGTAGTCGATATTCTACTGTGTAATTTGGTTTTCATAATATTTATAGCAGAAAATAACCTTTCCACGGCGGCGCTGCTATGTGGTAGGCACAAAAGCTTCTTTACCAATTCACACAATGTAGTGAATGTTTGAGATTCGTCTCCATTTCTTAATTCTTGTACATGCTTCCAAAAGTCGATAATATTGTTTTGTTTTGGTCGAAAGAAAAATCGACATTTCTTAACATTCGCCATTCTTTATCCAGTTCCGTTATATTATTTGGACAAATCTTTGGGAAGAAATAATGTAAATCTGCAATGGAAGGGAATTTCTTTTTTATTTCAGAATCCAGAATTGCTTTAGGATTTAGCATCTTCAGACATTTTAATGCTTGACGGTCTTTGTCGTCAAAAGGAAACCTTTTTAATATCTGTTTTGCAGCCTCGATATAAAACTCCTTACACTTTAAGTAGCAATTTTTCAGCTGTTCTTCCTCTAGTTATCCTAATTCTCTCTTTCTTCTGATCAAATTTGGCACCATTCCACCAACGTATATATGTTGCATCGGTAAATGTTTCTGCTCACTCGAGAAGTCAAGGTTTAATATTTTAGTTTCTTTTGCGTGTAAAATATTTTGTGCTTCATTTTTTTCTCGTTCAGTGAGATTCAAATATTCAGCTTGTACAAAGCATTCCAAGATCGTTGTGTATGCGGTCAGTATTTTGTCGTATAGTAAATATAATTTCGGAGTCTCGGATTGCATTTCTTTATTGAGATCGGTAAATATAGGTAATGCAAATTTCAAAAACTCCAGGTACAATTCAGTTGTCGGTTCGAGAGCCTTGGAGAGAATTGATTGCGCAGAAAGTAATCTATCTACATGAACTGCAGCTTGAAAATACAATTTTATAGCTGGTATTTGTTAAAGAAGCCTATTTACTGCCTCAATAAGCGACAACCATCTGGTTTGGCTAGGGTGGAGTAATTTGTGTGGTTTAGTATTTGTGAATGCTTGAAATGTTTTGAAATCTCCAATACGTTTTGGTGAATTCTGTACGTGATTATATACGTCTCTACAGAAATCTTCCACGCCCCTTGGCAATTTCTCACATGCGTATGATGCGCATAGGTTAAAAGAATGACAAATGCACTTCATAGTAAAAAGGTGAAGTATGTCATTTTTAAACAAAGTGACCGATGAATGTTTATCTCCAAACATAACGTTAGCGCCATCAGAACAAAGCCTATCATGTTTGATTTGTAAGGAATATTTTTTTCAACAAAATATTCTACAGAAATCTATCTTCAACGCTAAAATCTAATTTTTTATTGTATGTTTTATTGTAGATTTATCTCTGCTTTCGTCAACAAGTAATGCAAAGCAATTGTTCTGTAACATCTCTATTATATTTTCTTCAGCTGTCTGCCCAGTTACATTAATAATAATAGCTCTAGCTTTTGTGCGGCTTATAGATAATTGTTCGGCAATTTTCGAATCTGGACATACAGCGCAAATCAATTTATTCAAATGAGATGCTATGTTAAAAGACGGATTATGCTCGGCAATAAAGCAGGCCATTTTTACTTCACCCGCTTTAGCTGCAATTTTTGTATCTTGTGAGTTGGAAGCTGAGGTAAACATTGATGCCAGTTTTTGTTGTTTTTGTAACTTCAAACTATTCTTCGCGTGTTTGGATGAATCTTTGTGTCGTAGCAGTTCGTGTATACCACGTTTTCTGTCGCAATTACACGCAGAACAAAAGAAATAAGTCTCACCTTTAGTGCTTTTCTTTAACCAGCCTTTGAACCTATCATCTTTTAACCACGAATTTACGAATTTCTGTTCATATTTCACATTTTTCTTCTTAGGAAGACTTTTTCCAGTCGATGAATCACTACTCATTTTATCAAAAACTTTGTAATTATTATTTTTTCAAAATAGACGCCGCAATTCAAAGAAACTGTTCAAGGTGTTGTGACTTGTGACTATAAAACAATACCTAAGCAATACAATAGGCGTGAAGGCTACACGGTCGGTGTAGCTGTTATTCATAAATAGGGATTTCCCCGTGCATAAAAATATAAAGAAGATACTGCCATCTAGTGTCAATGCGTTTTATTGCGTAGTGGTTGTCAAAAAATGTTTGCATAGTAGTGTATTAGGTGGCGCTGAAAATAGGAATGAAACAGAAAACATGGTCATCAATGTGAAAACAGCAAATCTACTGTTAAAACAGTAGGGTTGGTAACGCTGCGCACGTCTATCCTCGTCGACAGTCAACTAACGAATGTCACTGTTGACAGTCATAACTTCGAAGTTGCTGATAATTTCGTCTATCTTGGAACCAGCATTAACACCAACAACAATGTCAGCTTTGAAATCCAACGCAGAATATCTCTTGCCAACATGTGCTGCTTCGGACTAAGTAGACAATTGAGAAGTAAAGTCCTCTTTCGACGATCTAAAACTAAACTCCATAAGTCACTCATTAATCCCGTTCTGCTATATGTTGTAGAGACAAAGACGCTGACAACATCTGATGAGTCGACGTTGCGAGTTTTCGAGAGAAATCGAATCGGCGAATGTCGCATTCGATGGAACGATGAGTTGTATGAGATATACGATGACATTGGTATAGTTCAGCGAATTAAAAGACAGCGGCTACCCTGGCTAGGTCATGTCTTCGAATGGACGAAAACACACCACTTCTGAAAGTATTCAACGCAGTACACGTCGGAGGAAGCAGAGGAAGAGGAAGACCTTCTCTTCGTTGAAAGGACTAGGTGGACAAGGACCTGCCTTCACTTGGAATGTCCAATTGGTGCTACCTTCCGAAAAGAAAAAACGACCGGCTCTCTGCTGTTAACTCAGCAATAACCGCGTAAGCGATTTCTACGCCAGAAAAGAAGAAAAAACAACCAATTTATATTAAATTTCTTTTTATATCTTCTTTATTAATATAAATTTTTTACCGAATTAATTCAAATTATATTAGTACTAATAATAATTATTAAAAAATAATAGATTTACCAAAATTTTTAATATAATCAGATCATTTAAAATATAAAACAAACATTTTTTTGCAAGAACACACACTTCTTTTCACATACTTACTTAACAGTTTATATTAGCTGTTTCTGATGTATTTCACAATATTGGTAAATCTCATAAAAGAAAAAATAGATTCTTTCAATTCTACCTATACCAATATTCTCATTCGTTAGTTGACTGTCGACGCGGATAAACGTGCGTGCGCATCGTTGCGATATTCAAAGTGTTTTTTTTGGGTGAATTTTTGCGAGTCTCTTTTGTGCGATCATTTGTGTACGCAGTTTTGCTGGCACCGTTATTACCTGGCGCGTGGTGTAGCTTGCGGTGAAATTGTTTGTGCGATCGGGAATAGTGAGGGTCGGTGACCGCATGTGTTTTGTGAGGGTACATAGTTTTTGCAATTTTTGTGTACCAACTCGTCGTGAGTAGGTACTATTGTATATACGGACAACGTGGTCATCCACGTTGTTGTTATTGGCGGAAGCTTCGCACGGTTCCAGTGTAGCTCCGTGTTGTTGGCACTCTTGCTGACTGGACTGCCTGCCAGTAGTTCTGTGCTGAGCATCTGGCGATTAGTTGGTTCGGTGTCAGAAGAGTCTGGACAGGATTGCCCAAAGGGTGCAAGTGTCTGTCCAGCGTTGGAGATTGCAACTCCTGTAAGGACCAACGGTCGTAACAGCGTTACCGTTTAAGCCCACGGTGCGATTCGGTACAGCGCCACATCGGTCGACTCCGGACCGTTACGGGGACTTTGTCCGGCCGGCGGCCAATTAAGTGGACTTAATCCGACCACTGGTTGGGGTTGTGGGCTGTGCCACCGCGAGCACGCCATAATCGACCGCTTGGGTGGTCGCTGTTATTGAGCGGTCCCTTGCGTGGGTTGCACTTTTCAGCGCGTTCAGACGCACGCACCTGGAGAGCAGCTGCTCCAGAGTCTTTCTTTCCGTGAGCCTTCTATGCTAGTGGTACGCCAGCTGATCAACGTCCGGTGTATTTAACGTGGGCACCTGCTGACGACAGCCTTACGCCACGGCGCTCAAAAGCACAGCGGATCAAATCAATGCGTTGATCAGCGCCCTGAGAATGCAAGGCATTTTCAGTACCAATTGGCAGTGTGGAATGGACACACTAACCACCTTGGTAGGGTTCGAGGCCCATCTAAAACCTCTGCCGTGCTTTGGGTCCGGCACCCAGTTGCAATGCAACTCCACATTCAACTGACAAAGTCAGTTCTTTCCGCGATTTGGGTTTTAACCACAACCACCGGGATACTCCCCGAGGGGCCAGTCCGCATGAGCAGGTTCCTGCTCCCCGTGGTACCAGAATTAAGTCTCCGGTCAGACCTCGTAGCCGAAAGTACTACCAGTTGAGCTTCCATACGGCTCTGGACTGGTGGCCAGGGGTTGGACCCCATACACACATCACTTACACACACCAATCATATAGAAACTAACCCTAACTTCCAGCTAACCGCCTTCGCCGCTTAAACAGTTCACGCGCAAACGACCCTTACTGTTCGGTATTCCGACTAGTGGAGATCACACCACTAACATCTAATTGTCCATCAGTCCAGCTAATCCCCATACCACCCAAATCCCTAATGTCCGAGTACATCGGGCACTCCGCAATCAAATGCGACCAATTCCCAACACCGCCCCACAAAAACACCCCGACGTATCCGAAAGGTGCCTCTGATGCAAAAATGCATTTAGAGGCCCATGCCCCGTAAGCAGGAAACCCAGACTCAGACAAAATCTGAAGTATGGGTTATCCACAACGAACCCCACGACGCCAGCGGATCAGTCCGACTGAAGGGTAAGTCGGGAAGCGAGATGCCTCCTGGACGGAAGAGGAGGACGAAGGCCCTCGCTGGAAGCGGAGAATCCGCCGCTTCAACAGTTGTGGATGATTCCGCGTCGGGCGGCGAGGGGGAGGTGATGGGAGCAGCCGTAGTAAGGTCTCCACCGCGGAGCAAGACGCGTTTGGGGTCGCCCCGTCATGAGAGCGGAAATTAGGGAGGGAGCGGGAGTTGTGGCGGAAGTGCCAATGTGGCCTCCGCTGAGAAGGCGGTTACGCGTGCTGGGTCGCTTCGTAACGTAGGGGGAAATGAGGGAGGGAGCGGGTGTTGTGGTGGGAATGCCATCGTGGCCACCACCGAGAAAGCGGTTGCGCGTGTGGGGTCGTCGCGTACTGAGGGAGGGAGCGGTAGTGGGAGCGTGGCCATGAAAGCGGGCACTCGTATCTCGAGTGCCAATAAATAGGGAATGCGGGTTTCCTCAAGGGGAGTTGTTGTTGTTGGGGGTGGGGCAATCAGCCATGTTGCGGCTGTTAAAAGAATTACGGGGGAACTCAACGATCTGGTATTTGATACCAGAAATTTTGATGCAGGGACCGCGAAGGGGCTGATGGAGCTTGCCTCAAAGTATGAGGTGCTCTTGAAGACAGTTACTACCGAGAATGCCCATCTTCGCGGTCAGGTAGATACCTTTAGGGAGAGTTGTGGGAACCCTCCTCTTCAGCGCCGAGCAGGTCAATGCCGGCTCCGTTGGCACCGCTGCCTGCGCTTCCAGCACCTGTGCTGGAAGCAATCACACCAGTGACGCCGAAGCCTGTGGAGACCTGGTCGGTCGTGGTAAGTATTAAGGGGCCTGCAGCTTCTGCTAAGGAAGTAATAAAGAAGGTGGTCAAAGAGGTGGGCCTTTCACTTGGGGTGAGGGTCCATGAAGTTAGACCAATTAAGGGTGGTGGGGCGGTTATTCGCACTCCCTCTATTTTAGAGAGGGAGAGAGTTGTGAATAACAAAAAATTCGAGGAGGTGGGGTTGGACGTCTCTATCAACCGGAAGTTGAGTCGTCGGGTGGTAGTCCAGGGGGTACATACGGAGATCTCCCATGAGGAATTCATGGAGGAACTACTCCGGCTGAACCTCCAGGATTTCTGCCCGGCGTCCCAGAGGACTGACGTAAGGATGGTCAGTCGCCCCTGGAAGGTGACCGCTGACGGTAGAACCAACGTTGTCCTGGAGGGTACGGACAAGTTGATGCCCGCCCTCTTGGAGAAAGGTCAGTGCTACATAAAGTGGTTCTACTTCCGGGTGCGACCGGATAGCCCCGTCACTGGCTGCTTCCGTTGCATGGGATTTGATCAGCGGGTGGCTGAAAGTAGGGCCAAAGCAGATGTTTGTCGGAGGTGCGGTCAAGAAGGCCACAAAGCTTCCAGTTGCGTCAATGCACCCCATTGTCGCAACTGTGAGTTTAAGGGTAGACCAGCTGGGCATCTGATGATATCAGCTGTCTGCCCTATATATTGTGGCCTTGTTGAGCGCGCCCTCGCCAGACACTGATGGGGGAGTTTATCCAGCTCAACTGTCAGGGCTCTTTTGCCGTAATGTGCGAGTTGGGGAGTTGCATGGTAGAGGGTAGGTGCAGTAATGCTCTACTCCAGGAGCCCTACGCCATCAATGGTGTGGTTCGGGGTCTTCCTGGGGGTTTTAAGGTCTTCACTGACCTTAGAGCTAACGCTGCAATAGTTGTGAATAATCCACGCTACGATTGCGTAGTTGTGGATTCTTCACAACTGGGTATATGTGTTGCTGTAGAAGGGGAGTTCGGTAGGATGATTTTCGCTAGTATTTATTGTAAATATAGCGAGCCCCTAGAGCCCTACCTGGGCTACATGGATAAGCTGCTACTACTTGCGAGTAGCAGTCCATTTATCCCAGGGCTGGACGCGAATGCCTCGTCCTCGATGTGGTTTAGTAAGGTATCCCGGCATTCGTCTGGATACCTAAGCCACAGTCGAGGCGAGGCATTAAGCGAATGGTTGGTGGCTAAAAGCCTCCACATTTGGAATGAGCCGAGCGAATGGTATACGTTCGATGGGCCTGGGGGCGTGAGCGACATTGACGGGACGCTTCTGAATGAGGCAGCAAATAGAGCTTTCAGCGTTAGATGAGTGGTTAAGGGAGGGTGGGGATTAAGTGATCATAATTTGCTTCAAATTATGGTTACCCCTCGATCCCCTCCCTCACCTTATGAGGGTCCATTGCGGCGATGGCGTACCGCTGGTACTGACCGCTGGTACTGACTCTCGGTTAGGGAAGCGGTATCCAGTATACCGCTTAGTAAATTTGAGGAGTTGGGGGTTGACGAGGAGATTGCTCGTCTCTATGAGGTTGTTTGGGGGGTTAATGATAGGGTATTTAGGAGGTATGACTATCCTAAATTCAGTAAAATTAAATGGTGGACGCGTGAGCTAACCTTGAAGAGGAGGACTGTCAGGCGATTGAAGCGAAAGTTTTCCCAGCTTAGGTACGAATTTAGTTGTGCGGACAGGGAATATAAAGAGATGTTGGTGAAAAGCAAGGAAGAGGAGTGGATGAGCTTTGTTAGGGAAAATTGGAACGACGCCTGGGGTCAGGTCTATAGGATCTGCCGGGGTCGTAGGAGGGAGGATGTCACTTCTCTTCGCGTCGGTGACACCTTGTTATCGTCGTGGAGAGAGTGTGCCGGGGTTCTGTTAGGTGCGTTCTTTCCTAGGTCGGAGGTGCAGGTACCTCAAGCACAAGAGGTGCCTGTCCCTCCATTAGATGATGGGGAGTTGGGGTACGCCTTTGGCTTGGTTAGGTCTAAACGGTCCCCAGGTTTTGATGGTTTGAACGGAGAGATGTGTAAAAGCTTATGGAAGTTCATTCAGGAATACCTGAAGGCCATTTATGATAAGCGCGTCTTTCCACGCGAGTGGAAAAGTGCTAGAATTGTTCCTCTCCTGAAGTCCCCCGATAAGATCAGGAGCGATCCTCGATCTTATCGGAGCATCAGTCTCCTTCCAGTACTTGGAAAAGTGCTGGAAAGAGTCATGGTGGAACGGATTCAGGAGCTAACGCGGGGTATGTGGTCGGATAGGCAGTTTGGGTTCAGGAAAGGACGCAGTATAGAGGATGCGTGGTTCTATGTTCAGAATGTCGTTAGGGAGAATGTCAACAAGTATGTCTTTGGCATATTTGTTGACTTCAAGGGGGCGTTTGACTGCCTAAGCTGTGATCGAGTGGTGCAACGGCTGGAGGAGCTTGGCTGTCCGGAAATTACTCTTTGGCGGAGTTATTTTTCGGACAGAAAGGCCTCTCTTGTCGGCATGAATGGGAGTGTGGAGATTGGAGTGGTTCGTGGCTGCCCGCAGGGTTCATCTGTGGTCCATATATTTGGAACCTTATGATGGATACCGTGCTCGGACGACCTTCTTCTTATGGTTGAAGTTCGCTTGAGGTCGGAATTAGAGCCGGCGGGAGGAATTGTTAATTCTTGGGGTTTAGGTGTGGGGGTGGACATATCGAGGGAAAAAACGGTGGCAATGCTGCTTAAGAGTAGATTGTCACCGGTTCGTCCACCGATTGTCCGTGTGAATTGGGTCAGCATCAGGTATGTGACGCAAGTCAAATATCTGGGACTGACCATGAGTGAAAGGATGTGTTTTACTCCACACTTGGCGAATGTGAAGGAGCGACTGCAGGAAACTGTAGGCCAAATACGACGGATTTTGAGGAGCGATTGGGGTCTCGGACGGCGTGCTGTCTGCACCATATATCGTGGCTTGTTTGTGGCCTGTGCCACTTATGGAGCCCCTGTATGGTGCGTTGCATGATGCTTGCTTGTTTGCCTGTATGTTGCACCGTCTCAACGGATGCGATGCAGGTCTTGTTAGGTGCATCCCCTCTTGACCTGATTGTTATACAGCGTGCTGTTGCATTCAGGTTAAGAAGGGGCTTGAGTGTGTCATTGCTGCGGAATGACTGGATTTCCGACGATGATGTGGAGAGGGACGGATATCTATGGAACAAGAGTCTCCTAGATGATAGGGTTAGGTGTAGGTGGCAAGAACGTTGGGACAATAGCCCTAACGGCCGAGTGACGTACGAGTACATTCGGGACGTGGGGTTCGTTGAGGATAACCCAGACTTCAGATTTTGTCTGAGTCTGGGTTTCCTGCTTACGGGGCATGGGCCTCTGAAAGCATTGTTGCATCAGAGGCACCTTTCGGATACGTCGGGGTGTTTTTGTGGGGCGGGGTTTGAAAATTGGTCGCACTTAATTGGGGAGTGCCCGATGTACTCGGACATTAGGGATCTGGGTGGTATGGGGATTAGCTGGACTGATGGACGATTAGATGTAAGTGGTGTGATCTCTACTAGTCGAAATACCGAACAGTTAGGGTCGTTTGCGCGTGAATTATTTAAGCGGCGAAGGCGGTTAGCTGGAATTAGGGTTTAGTTTTTTGTTTGATTGGTGCGTGCATGTGATGTATGTATGGGGTCCAACTCCTAGCCACCAGTCCAGAGCCGTATGGAAGCTCAACTGGTAGTAGCTTCGGCTACGAGGTCTGACCGGAGACTTAATTCTGGTACCACGGGGAGCAGGAGCCCTTGGAGGTAACTCCAACCTGCTCATGCGGACTGGCCCCTCGGGGAGTATCGTGGTGGTTGTGGGTAGAACCCAAATCGCGGGAAGAACTGACTTTGTCAGTTGAATGTAGAGTTGCATTGCAACCGGGTGCCGGACCCAAAGCACGGCAGAGGTTGGGCCTCGAACCCTACGAGGGTGGTTAGCGTGTCCATTCTACACTGCCAAGTGGTACTGAAAATGCTTAGCATTCTCAGGGCGCTGATCAACGCATTGATTTGATCCGCTGTGCTTTTGAGCGCCGTGGAGTAAGGCTGTCGTCAGCAGGTGCCCATGTAAAACACACCGGACGTTATACCAATATTCTACCTACCTAATATTTGCATGCTTCTACCTGAAAAAATGGCAAATGAGACAACTCATTTACCAAGTTTACCTAATTTTCGGGTCAACCACTTGAATTATAAGTGCTAGTCAAGAACAATAGAAATGGATTAAGCCAAGTTTGTACCGTTACTTTTTTGGTTCCCACGGTACATCATAAATATCAGGAATATATTAGGTGTACAATCAAACGAAAAAAAAACAGTCGAAGTGTACGGTTGTGACAATTTAAAATTATAAGCGAAATATATTTACATAGATTTTCAAGAAGTCTGTGTGTCGTATAGTATATTTGATTAAAATCTTTTCGTTATAAGCTAATAAATAAATTTTGTTTAACGAATTGTTTATACAAAAAACAACAAATCTCAGTGAAAGAATTCAAAGATCGTCAGAACACTTAATCGAATTAGAGAAAATAAAAAAGAAAAGAAGGCTATATATGAGAGCAGTCGAAGGAAGCGAGAGAGGCTCGTTTGCAGCAAGTGCGTCAGCATGCAGCAGAAAGCCGAACATCAGAATCGAAGGAAGGCAGAGAGACTCCCTTGAAACAAGTACGTCAGCATCGAGCAGAAAGCCGAGCATCAGTTTTTCGATCCGGAGACAGCTGGAATCTAGTACTACAGATAACCATATCTCGGGCCTCGGCGAAGTCGGTCAGTCTCAATCCATTTGGGGATGTTTCGTCGTGGAGGCTGAATTTACCGACCGTAGTGCCAAATATACCTTCTTTGCCCACCCTGGCGTTAAAGTCGCCAAGCACGATTTTGACATCGTGGCGAGAGCAACTCTCATAAACGCGCTCCAAGCGCTCATAGAAGGTATCTTTGGTCACATCGTCCTTCTCTTCCGTCGGAGCGTGGGCGCAAATCAGCGATATGTTGAAGAACCTCGCTTTGATGCTGATTGTGGTTAGACGTTCATTCACCGGAGTGAATGATAGTACTCGCCGACGGAGTCTCTCTCCCACCACTCCTTTATATGTCCACTCTAGTAAATGTCACAAGGATCTACTCGTCTCTGTCCTTGTCCCGTCTATCGCATATCTTGGACGGCGGTGTTGTCAGCCTTTATTTTCGGAGGACATCAACCAGCTGGGCAGCGGCACCTTCCCAATTAAGGGCCCGGACATTCCAGGTGCATGCCCTCAAATCGTAGTCCTTATTTCGTTTGCCATGGTCGCCATCAAAATGGGGGTCTTTCATCCGAGGCTTGTTGTTCCTTTTCATTAGGGATGTTTTTTTACGTGGCGGGTCCCAAATCCAGCGCACAACCCTATGAAGGGGATGTTTCGCCTTCTCACTTTAGCTCGCCTTCGAACGGATGTTCTTAGGCTACACAGAGGATACTTGGTCAAAGACCGGAAGTTGTGATCTGCTTGAGCCATGTGTAAAAGAATCGTTTCGGCCACTCCCCAATGAATGGCGATCAGAGAACTTTCCTCACTTGCGTGAACTTCTACACATGACTCCATCCTCCAATACCTTTTTTTATTGTATTTAAAAAAAAATAACATTTTTAAACTTAAGTCTTTCAATTTAATTTTTATAAATACAATCTGTGAAATTAAAAGAGGCTAAACCAAGAATACCTCAATCATTAAAAATTCCAAAAATGGCTGATGACGATAAATCACAAGGCACACATGCAAAAGCGACATGCTAAACGCAGGGTGCCAAACAAAAAAAAAAGAACCAATGATAATTCAGTCTCAAGAAACATAACTGAAAGTGACAACTTTATTAGATACTGCACTAGATGCAAAAGCGACATGCTAAACGCAGGGTGCCAAACAAAAAAAAAAGAACCAATGATAATTCAGTCTCAAGAAACATAATTGAAAGTGACAGCTTTATTAGATACTGCACTAGATAGCTTCTCCAATTAATGACAATACTGAATAGGTTCTAAATTTAAAAATTCAAAATATAGATAACATATGGGAACGCCTTCTGGCAGCATACGATAGAGTACTAGATACTGAACTTCCAGAAAACATGAAAGCTTCGGCGTCAGCCAATTATGAAAACTGCCTCGAACAATACGAAACTATGAAGGCAATGATATTAGAGCAAATAAATTTATTGAGGTTATTCCTCCTACGATGATAGTTTCAACTCCAAGAGAAACCCTAGATACATATAACTTTCATGATCGCAAAAGCTGTACCATCTCTGATACAAAACAAAAGGGGAAGCAGGCAGTATCGTCAAGCGTTTCGCTTTAAATGACGAAAACTTTAATCTGGCGTGGGAAGCACTGGTCGAAAGATATGAATATGAAAGAGTATTGGTACGAGTATATAACCAAATAACAATTTTAAAGAATTTTCCAAAAATTCAACAATAAACCAGGCAAGAAGGGCTGAATTCACTGCAATTAGTTAACCAATACCAACAGTCTAACGAACTACTTTTTATTAACAATGCTTAGTTAGCTACTAGTTAAACCCCCAATTCCTGTTGCTTAACTGCTAGGCAAATAACAGCTGATATTGTAAAAGAACAATTGACAATTGCTTTCACTGATAATTTGTTGAAATGGCTTGCGAATATAATATTGAGTCTGATATTGAAAGTGATGTCGACATCGAGGACATTTGGAATATAATTATAGATCGTTGCAAAAAAAATTATTAATCGTCCAAAATGTTTCCAAATTTATGAACCCGTAGAGTTACGGAACCGATTCCGTCTGAGTAAATAAGAGTGACAGAATTTCAAAGCAAAACAAGTTGGTTAAATTTTATATAAATATATGACATATTTATATTTAGAAATATTCATTTCCATTTTCGAAAATTCAAATATAAATATAAACAGAAAATATATGTTTGGCAATGGTACTAACATTAATATTTGTGTAGCAAAAATACCTGATGCTGCTTTGCAACGATGGGAGCAATCACTAGCAAAAAAGAAGTCGCCAAAATGATGAAAAAATTTTTAACAACTCAGTACAAAATAGCTGAGCGAGTAGACAAAAAAATATTCAAGCAAAACAATAATCAATGTAATATTCTGCGATTTCCACGATTTATTATAATGTATATAAATAACAAACAATTATAATATTATATTAATAACTATCGGACTTCCCGTCCGGCACGGTCGGCGTCAAATATATATCTGATATCAAATGTCGTATTTACAGACGCGTTACATCAAAGCCTTTCTTGTTGTTAAATTATGAGAGCGTATTGTCACTTAATTTAGCAGGTACAGAATTCCACATTCCTTCCTTTTTCTCCGGACGTAGTTTGAGGTTCTCGCTTAGCTTCTGCTGATCCTCAGATGTTGAGGTAGTTCGGAAAAAAGACTCGGCATTGAGGAAATTGGCGCTGCAGGACTCAATGGGCGCTGTTGTTAACTCGGCTATAATCGCATAAGCGGTGTCTACGCCATTTAAGAAGATGAAGAGGACTCAATGGGTTTGTGGTTACAATCTTTTTCAAATGACCAACATTCCTGGTGTATGTTTTACCACCAGCGGAAATCTGCGCAACATTTCCTTCTCGCTTTACTACCTTATACGTGGTAGTATCAAATGTGGGTGTCAACTTGTGCGGAAATATTACATTATTTAAGAGTACTGTATCCCCAACTTGGATGCCAACATCTTCCGCACTCTTGGCCTTGTCAGTCAACTGTTCCCCTTTATCTTTTTCCCGCATATCCTTATCTTTCTCTTCTGAGTCTGTCATTTCCCCCACAAGATGCTGAATGCAGGAAATTTTGTCTCTTATTACTCTGTTAAACATTAGTTCTGTCGGTGGAGCGCCCGTGGTACCAAGCGAAGTAACATTGTACATCAAAACGAACTTCTGAATTTCTTTCTTTTAGTTGTCGTTGTTTGCATGAGATATCTTTAAACGTTTCACTTGGGACCTGTTCATATTTTCTACTTCGCCGTTAGCCTGAAGCCAGTATGGGGGCGAATGCCGTTGGTACTACAAAACTTTTAAACTCAACGCTTACGAATTGCCTTCCATTGTCAGACGTTAGTGTCTCTGAAAATCCCAATCTTGAAAATATCTCTTCATCAATAATGGTTTTAGATGTTATCGACTTAATCACTTTGAACTTCATATATCTGGAGTAGTAATCAATTAATACCAATATATTATCCCCATTAGGTAAAGGACCCAAAATATCGGTTGCTAAGCATTTCCAGGGTCCATTCGGGAAAGGGTGCTTCTCCATCGGAGCTGTTTTTGGTGGCATTGACACTATAAGGCAATCTTGACAAGTATTTTCCTATTTTTCGCTGGGGATCGTGAGGTTGGCTTAAATATGATTTCTAGTGGCTTATGGTCGGTTATTAGATCAAAGTGTAGCCCTGCCAAATAATAATAAAATTTTTCCACGGCCCACACCAAGGCCAGACTTTTTTTTGGTTTGGGAGTATCTCTTTTCCACCGGTGAGAGACTCATACCGGCAAATGAAATGATCCGCGAAGTATTTGCCTTATCAAATTGCACTAATACGGCATCCTGGGCCACCGGACTAGAATCTGCAATTAAACACGTTTTGTCCTGTGGGTTAAAGTATAAGAGTTTCGATACCGCGGCAATTTTCGCCTTTATTCCCTGAAATGCGTCGTCCTGCTCTTTGCCCCAAGCAAATTTTTCCTTGCTCCTCATTAGTTTCCTTGATTACAAACTTACCCACATATGTAGCTAAACCAAGAAAACTGCGTACTTCTTCTTTATTTTTCGGCGCTCTGAATGCTGTGATCACTTTAACTTTTTCGGAATCAACTTCAATCCCCTCATCCGACAGGATGTGTTCCAAAAATTTCAGCCTTTGAGTTCTTATTATTCATTTCTTTTCATTCAGCAAGACATTATGTTCTTTTTAAATTGTCATAACCATTTCCAGTGCCTTATCATGTTCTTCAATGTTGCTTCCAAAAATGATTACGTCATCAGTATAGTTCAATGTATTTTGACAAGGAGATATTAATTCCTTCATTAGCCTCTGAAATATCTCTGGAGCCGAATTCACCCAAAACATTAAACGTTTATAACGAAACAAACCCCGGTGCGTAATAAATATAGAAAGTTCTCTGCTGGACTCAGCCACCTCCAACTTATGGTAGGCATTTTTTATATCAAGTCGAAAGAAATACTTAGCTTCCCTCAGTTTGGTCATAAAGTTGTCAAAAATCGGTAAAGGGTAATTTTCTCTCTGTATTGCTTTATTTTCCCGGCGCAAATCTATACATACTCGAATATCGCCATCATCTTTAAAGGCAATCACCACCGGCGATATCCAGGCACTTGGGCCAGTTACTGGTTCGATAATGTCCAACTTTAAAGCCTCTTCCAGTTTCTCAGTTATTTTGCCCTCCAACGCCGTCAGCACACGTCTCATGCGATGTTGCACGGGAACCACAGATTCTTTAATAGACAGTTTGACAGAAACATTCCGCCATTTGGCAAACGGTTCCACTTCCTCAACTCTACGCACGTCCAAACCTACTCCTAAAACGTTGAGTTCGATAGCTGTGTTTCGTCTTAATAGAGATTGTTTACCATTTTCGATTACATAAAATGTAGAAATCAGTTCCGGATCGTTTTGCACCGAAATGGGAGCCTGAAAAGCCTGTAATACTTTGAGTAGACGATCTGAAGCATATGCCCGAAAATTATTCGCTGATTCAGCATGTGAGTTAAACATAACAGCCTTTTCCTCGCATAATCGTTGCCAATCTGAATGGCTGATCAGGTTCAATTTAGAGCCCGAATCGATGATCATAGTAATTATGTAACCTCCTATTTTACACAGGATCTCCCCCTCTTGTGATGACTCATTCTCCACTCTGAATAACCCAGTTCCCTTCGAACCGTCGAGTACATTTCCAATTTCGCTACTTATGGACTGTACCACCGTATCTCTTCGTCTACAGCGTTTCCTAACCGGTTCATGTACTTTGAAGTTGGGCTTCCGTAACCTTGTGCGGCATTTCCGATAAGAATGTCAAATTCTATCGCATTTCCTGCATTTCATATTTCTGGCAGGACACTCCATACTATTTTCGCGATGTCCCCTCTTGCCACATCTTCCACACCCGCTTTCTATACTTTGCTGTGCAATTTTGTTGATGCCGCTTGGATTACCTTGGGGTGTCATAGACTGTGTTTGTTTGTTGACTTGTTCATCAATAGTACATGTTTTGATGACCTCATACAAAGTAAGTTCGTTTTCAAGTAACCTTTTTTTTAAACATAACGGTGCCCAGACATCGATGATTTTATCCTTTAAACATATATCTTCAATCTGTTCTTTGGTTTCGTCAAACGAACATTTTGCTATCTGGCGGCGTAATCTCATCAAAAACTCCGTAAAACATTCTCCTTCCGGTGATGTTATAGAACGAAACAAGTGCCTCTCAAAAGCGGAATTCTGTTGTGGCGAAAAATACTCATTGAGTTTTGATATCGTTTTTCGCTTGCTCATCATATGGTACTAAAGCACCAGGAATGCTATATACCACTGCCTGGAGCTGGGATCCTCGTAAATGTAGGAGTTTATTTCTTTTCTTATATATAGAAGTTATCTCGTCTGCGTCAATATACATATAAAATGAACGCAACCACGCCTCCCACTCCGTACGCCATAACGCCTTGTCCATACCCTGACATAGAAATGGTTTCAGTTCCGTCATGTTTATTTCTCGCTGAAACGATTACCATAAAATAACATTTTATTGTATAAAAAAAAAAAAACAAAAATCATATAAATTAATTTCGATTACATTTGGAAAACAGTGTTTTCTTATTTTTCATTCATTGAGAAAAAAACTCATCAGGTAAAATTTTCCTCATGACCTTGTTGTTACACATAAAGAAAAACAAATGAATCACTTTACCCTTGTTTCCAACGTTATTAAATTTGGAATATAGTCTCTTAATACAATACCTAATTACATTTCGTCCCTTTCTGTATTTCATTTGAAATATGCAAATATACACATATTCTCAATCATACATTTCGCTCTTACATTTGGAATAGACTCTTTACTTATTTTTCTTTTCGTTTTTTTTTCTAGATTTCTCGAATCATCTTCAAATTTTCTAATTTTTTAAATATTTCAATTAATTTGCATTTGTTTCATCCATTTAGAATAGGCTCTTTACTTATTTTTTCTTTTCGTTTGTTTTTTATTATTTTTCAATATTTTAAATTTCTCGATTCATTATCAAATTTTCAAATTTTCCATCCTTTTTTTGTTTTTTTTTTTTGGAATATCTCAATCCATTTGCAAATTTCAAATTCATTTTTCATTTTTCAATTTCTCAATTCATTTTAAACATTTTTATTTTCACCTTGAAATTTACAATTTATTGTAATCTCATTCCATTTGGAATGAATTCCGTTATTCAGGTAACGCTGAATAAAATTTTCTTCTTACATTCCCCTACACGCATATTCAACCAAAATATCTGTATGAATCTGTGCATTTGTGTGTGCGCTTAGCGTCGCTATTCCCGTTTGAATTCAAAATCGTATACGGTCTTTCTGATTTTATGTAAAATACTTCCCAATTATGCTCGTCGCCAATGTAATATTCTGCGATTTCCACGATTTATTATAAATTATATAAATAACTAACAATTATAATATTATAATAACTATCGGACTTCCCGTTCGGCACGGTCGGCGTATTTAATATCAAATGTCATATTTAAAGACACGTTACATCAAAGCCTTCCTTCTTGCTAAATTATGAGAGCGTATTCTCACTTAATTTAGCAGGTACATATCTCCACAATCAAAATGACTAGAATAAAAACTGTTATAAACCCAAACCCGCAATAACATACAAAATAATATACACGTTAACAGAAGCCAAACATTCCTGTCAAATCAAACAAGTCAATGGCGATCAGTATGTGAAATTTGTAAAACAGGTCATAAAATAACATGCTGGGTGAATTAAAAAAAATGTCTGTTTTAGATAGGAACAATCTAAACTTTGCATCAGCTATCTGTCCAATTGTGAAGGAACAAAAGGTAATGACAATATCACTCCTTGCATCACATAACCAATTTTCATATTTTGAAACAAAACCATATAAAATCTAATAAAACTAACGGGTTAGTGACGACAAGATCAAGGCTCTTAAGTATCCTTGGTATCATCGGAAAATAAAAATCGGCTCAAATTGCCAGTCAAAAATTTAAATTTTCAAACTTCGGGAATGTGCGGAAGAGTGATGCAAAATTCAAATAAAATTTGCCCAATCACCATAGTCTCTCTAAACGCGGATATAAGAAAAGGTGCCCAAGCCATCGTTCTACCGCAACTTGCAAGCTTCCAAGCTGTGAAGTTAATAAAAAACAATGGAAAAAATGCTCCTATCTCTAATTAGCAAACCCCAACTGCCATACCCCATCACAAATCGATATATTATTAGGCAGTGACTTAATACCTCAAATAATTCTTGAAGGCCAAAACATAATCAAAATATTAACTAGCCAAGTCACAGAAAACATTAATTGTTTGCATTGATGTGGCGACAAACAGAAAGTTTCAAGACCGTAGCATACACTTGTAGAACCCCCAAAGGCGATATAGTGACTGATGCCCAGAACATACTAAAATTATGGAGGGAACACTTCTCCAGCCTGCTGAATGGCAGTGAAAGCATAAGGTCAGGAGAGGGCAAACCCGATTTCCCAATAGATCACGATGAAGCAGACGTTCCATTGCCCGACCATTAAGAAGTTCGAATAGCAATTAACCGCCGGAAGAACAACAATGCCGCGAAGGCCGATGGATAAGCATGCATCAGCTTCTTTGTAGAATATGGTCGGATGAAAGCATGCTGACGATTGGAATTTAAGTGTCATATCATCAACCGACCAGATATTCACCATGCGCCAAATTTTATAAAATATCCGGAGAAATGACAAACAGCACCTCTTCGTCGATTTCATAGTTGCTTTTGACACCACGGAAAGGAGCTGCCTTTATTCCGCGATGTCTGAATTTGGTATCCTCGCAAAACTAATACGGCTGTGTAAACTGACGTTGAGCAAGACCAAAAGCTCCGCCAGGATCGGAAAGGACCTCTCCAAGCCGTTTGATACCAAACGAGGTTTCAGACAAGGCGACTCCCTATCGTGCGAAATCTTCAACCTGCTGCTGGAGAAAATAGTTCGAGCTGCAAAACTTAATCGAGCAGGTACAATAATTTATAAGAGTGTACAGCTGCTGGCGTATGCCGATTGATATTGATTGATAACAGGTGCTATATCGGACTGAGTAGGCAATTGAGAAGTAAAGTCCTCTCTTGACGATCAAAAACCAAACTCTATAAGTCACTCATTACTACCGTCCTGATGTATGCTGATGCTGACAACATCTGATGAGTCGACGTTGCGAGTTTTCGAGAGAAAAGTTCTGCGAAAGATTAGTGGTCCTTTACGTGTTGGCCACGGCGAATATCGCATTCGATGGAACGACGACCTGACGACATTGACTTAGTTCAGCAAATTAAAAGACAGCGGCTACGCGGGCTAGGTCATGTCGTCGAATGGACGAAACATACCAGCTCTGAAAGTATTCGACACAGTACACGTCGAGGAAAGCAGAGGAAGAGGAAGGTCTCCACTCCGTTGGAAAGACCAGGTAGAGAAGGACCTGATTAACACAAACAAACATCAGCTGCACTAACTCAGTAACTGTTTAATTAGATTAAAAACAATCTCAAGTCTTCATGATAATCAAATTAAAACTTAGGACGTGTTCCTACTCAAAAAGAAACCAATTGCCTATGTCGAGAACTATGCGAAATTGAAGTGACCGATTTAATAATAACCATACTCGTTCGCGTTAACGGTTTTCATGCAATTAACCATGAAAAGCTTAATCTATTGACTGAAACCAGTCGTAAGTATGTGTATAAAAATTAGTGTGTTCATAAATATATGAACATGAAATTCTTTTATAATATAAACTAGAGGACCAGTCCACGTTTTACTGTGGCTGTAACATAAGTAGTACTACTAATACCATCTATCTGATTGCTATTATTTAGATTATGACTATTAGTTAAGGCAATACAGCATTTTTTGGTGAATCAAAAAGTATAGTGCGCGTTAATAAAGCTTTGGTTTTCAGAGAAAAAATACTGTTGAATTTGGGCTGTGCACCAGTGAAATCAACACAGTTCAATCCATAGTCAGCCTAGTGGACTGCATATTATTAAAAGGTTGTCAAGCGTGGAAAGACAAAAAATCGGCTGGCAAGGTTATGGCATCTGTCTTCAGTTCATCGAATGATTACTGAGCCAGTTTTAATTAATTGCACTGTGTAGTTGGTTGCAGTTGTATTCTACATACTATTCCCAATATTTATGTAGGTAGGTAGGAGTACATCCCTGTTGCCTTACTGGCTCAATTAGCACTGGCTGTGTCATTGTGATGCACTATTCGTAGACACTTTATATCTGCAATCATGTTTCACCATCTCTTTCAAACCATTTTGAGGTTTCGATGAAACTACTTATTTCCAATATGCTTTTAGTTGAAATTATAAAAAAATAGTAAGAAAGGTTTGGTTCTTGATGGATTCCATGTGTTCTGTGTCGGACCTGTGATAGGGCTGGGCATTCACAGAGAAAGTGGAAAATTATTTCCTTGTTTCCTGCTATTTCGCAGCCTCGGCAGATGTTGTTGTAGGGCATACCCATTTTTAACGCATGTTCTCCAAATGGCCAGTGCCCTGCTATGGCAGCTGTTACTCTGTAGATACATTTCCTAGACCTATTTAATAAGTCGTTTGTTCTTTTCTTGTCATATAGTGACCATAATTGTTTAGTTGTAATACATTTTGTTATGTTTTTCCATCTGTTATTTGCAACTTGTTGAAATTGTCTATTGGTCCCTCTTTTGATCGATCCTAGCGGGCTTAGTATTACCTCCGCCTCGGATTCCTTAAGGAAAACTCTTGCCTTTGCCAACTCGTCTGCTTTTTCGTTGCCGAAAATGTTCCTGTGGCCGGGAACCCAGATCAAGTCTAGGTGCAGCTTGTCTTTTATTGAGCTCAGTGCTTGCTTATAATTGTGGACTATACTGGAATTTGTCGTGGGCGAAAAAACAGACCAGGAGCGCCGCCTGGCTATCTGAAAATATTGCTATTTTACGTATCCTCTCGTGGTTTTCCAATAGAGCTTCGCAGGCCTTTTCTATGCCCAGTACGTCCGCTTGGAAGATGCTAGCCGAGTTTGGTAGACGGATAGGGAGAGAAATGTCCAGATCAACGGAAAATACCCCCGTACCTACTCCGCAGTCCTTCCTCCCCTATTGAGCCTGATCTCCAGTCTCGTCTAGAGGGTATCCTCACCTGGAAATGTCTATTGAAATCCAGCTGATTCTGCTAATTCCAACCACCCAATTCTTTAATTCTTATAGCAGAACATGCTACTGTTTTGTGAATAAAGATGTCTCTGGGTAGTTGACGCAGGCCCACATTGCACATGCTGTTCTTTGTATTCTATTTAATTTTCTAATGTCGTATTGTTTGTTTAGCGCTGGCCACTTTACCAGAGCTCCATATGTAAGTATAGGTCTCATGACAGTCGTATACTTCCACATGATTATACTAAGTTTAAGGCCCTACAACCCATAGAAGAGTGGACCCTTCCTTTAGGAGTCCCTCTACTCACATAACTTGTTTGTGTTCCTGCGACGTTTGATGCTATAATCTTTATATTCTCAAGCATCGATAGTGTCCATCTGCACAGTGTCATCTATGCCACCATGTGTCAGAGAATTAATTATAGCATTTACTTCTGTTGCCTGGTTTTCACTAGGTCATATTTGACGTCAAATGCTGTCAAAATAATGAAAACGGGTTGTCATATGGTGTCAGATGCGTTTGCCGGCATATTTGCCAACGAACGGCAATTTAAATTGACAGCGAAATGAAAACAATCAAAATACGTTATGTGGCAATATTTGACATCAAAATTAGATTTGCCAACATGTTGGCAAATTATTTCCATTTGCCGCGCGAATGATGTGCAAAAATAAATAAAAAAGATTTTTCACTTTTCAAGGTAAGTGTTTTATTATATGTTCTAATTTCTATTAATGTATTATTCCAACCTTTTTCAGTTTCAAAATGGCAGACGAAATGAGTGCCAAGCATCAAGCGGGTGCGAAAAATGAACGCAAAGTGGACAGCGGAGGAGACTGAGCAACTAATTCAAGAAGTGGAGTCAAGGGAAGGAACCTGGAATTTCCTTTCCGCGGATTATCGCGATAGGAATTTGCGTGAGGCTCAGTGGCATGAAGTGGCAGAAACACTAAATATGCCACGAGCCGAAGTATCAGCCAAGTGGAACAGCCTTCGTTGTTCTTTTCGCGTAAGTTTTTCACATATAGTACACAATAGTACACAACAAATTGCATTATATATATATCTTTTAGGCAACCGAAGGGCTCATACAAAAAGTGGACAAGGTGCTGGAAGAACGCCTACCATGAACCCACTCTACAATTCGCTCGAGCCTACATTAAATGTTGAAGCGAGCACCACTTCAAATTTAATAAATGTAAGTATATATATATGTATATAGATATAATAATTTATAAAAAAAATATTAATATTTATTTTTCATGTGTTTATTTGTTATTATAGAACAGCTCGTCGACCCTGACCACTCCAACAATATTGTTTGAGTCGGAAACGGTATCTGGCGATATACCACCAACGCCATCTACATCACGACCCAATTTAAGGAAACGTCGTGTTAAAAAAAACGACGATGGATACATTGAAGTAGTTCAACGTGCGCTGGAGACCCACACATCTGCTACAAAAACTTATGCTTGGGATGATTTAGGCAACTTTGTGGCATCAAACGGCCGTGAGTGGGACCAAGAATCTCCACAACTGGCCAGAGAATTCAAGCAGGACATATGTGAGTTGATATTTAAGTATCAGCAGAAATTCACACGGTAAAAACAGTTGCAGAATTGTATATGTAATAAAACATAATTTTGCTGTTATTTTATAGCTCAGCATAATGCCGTTTAAATATAAAATCTTTAACTAGTCAAATGAAATGATGTACCTAATGTTCCTTTTTTAAATCTTTTTATATATATTTTTAAATGAACTTAGTATTTTTATAATTAGTAATAAAATAATAAATATAAAATAAGAAATGAATTATATAAATATATATTGAATTCAAAATGATATAACTTTTGTTTTATTTAAAATTCAGAAAGCTTTTAAAATAAGTATAATGAAAATATTTTGTATTTACAAAATAAGTTAAATTATATAATTACACATTTATAAATGAGAAAGATAGGAGTAAACTACAAAGAAGAGTTATGCAATATTGTCCTATTATATTGCCATTCAATCTCTCCATGAGGAGTCATGAAATACTCCATAAATCTTTCACGGACATTTATCGTGCTGTCTGCTGGTCTACCTAAAACACTGCTTGGCCGAACTGATGGAAGCATTCCATTTTCCCCCAACTCCATTCGTCAATTACCTGGATCGGTAATGCCATTTGTGTCTTTGTCTACGTCAGACATTTTGTGTTTTCTGCAAGTGCCGTCGAAAGAGCACATTTGAAAAATAATAATGTTTTTAGTTATTAACGTTCAATGATATTATTTTATATTAGTTTTACCTTGCGAAAACGCCTCCATCAGATTCCCGACCATAAGCTCCAACTTCAACAAATAAAAATTTATAGTCGGCATCAACCATAGCCATCAAAACGATGCTATTGTATTTCTTGTAGTTGAAATACTCAGAACCGCAGTTCGCAGGCGCCTGAATCGCTATATGTTTCCCATCCAACGCACCGCAACAATTAGGGAAATTCCATCGCTGGTAAAAACGTTCCGCTATTTCTGTCCATTCCTCATGAGTGTTTGGAACCTTATTAGAAAATATTTTATATTTTATCACTGACTAACGTGAATAGGCATGAATACTCACTTTTAAAAACTCGTCCTTTAAAGCTTTAAAAATTGCACTACACGTGTTATGCACCATATGGCAGATGGTAGTTTTCCCCAATAGAAAAACACTCATCAAACTCGAGAAGTTATCACCTGTGGCTAAATAGCGTAGTGTTACCGCCAGTCTTTCACCGACCGAGATCGCTTCACGGAATCGTGTGTTTCTTTTGTAAATATATGGAGTAAGACGCAAGAAGTTCTTCAACCACTTTGGGTCCTGAGAAACCAGCTTGGATCGAAGTGTGGAGAAAAATCCACTGGTGCAACGATTCCTTAATCTTGGTCTAATCCACCACTGCTTTGGTTTCCTTTGCTGAGTCCTTTTCTTTTTCCAAGCTTTTAATGACGTTATAAGACATAACGCCGCAGTTACTATTGTAATTTTTCTATTTTTATTCATTTTTACACTGTTTGATTTAGCACTGTTTGAGCAGGTGCCCACTTCACTTTTTCGTTGACACACTTACCACTTTCACAAATTGCAATAAAACACACGGTTAAGGTGTATAAAAGTAATTTCAATGCAATTTCAATTATTCTTAATTAACACCAGTTATTATTATTTTAAATCAAAAGTTATTCTTATTTTAAATCAAAAGTCGCGAGGACCACAGTGGCGATGCGTATCGATTGCAGATCAAAACGAGACTGAAGAAAAAAAACTTTTAAGTTGACCCTTCTGACAGTTGATATGTGTTTGCGCGTGTGGATGTCCTCGCGCGTGTGGGTAGTGTTGATGTGTGGGTCCTGTGGAATGTAGGTTCTGTGTGTGTGGTGTATTGGTGGTGGTGGTGTATTCGTGTAGTGGCATTACGGGGGGCGGCTTATCCCATTTAGCCCCCCTAGGCGAATATTCAGCCTAGCAATCTCTGCAATTGCTGGAGGGTTGCCACCACGTTGCTGAGTCCAGTAGCGGTCCTGTGGGGTCCTGTGCAGCAGCGTGTGATGTGGTCTGCCACACGTGTGGCATAAGTCGGAAGAAGCACACTCCTGCGTCTCATGCGTGTGCGACAGGCAGTTGAGGCAGTGCTCATGTGCCTGGGCAACACGATGTCGTTGTGTCGGTGTTAGCTCCTTAAAGAGCCCACAGTGTTGCAGTCGATGTTTCCGGCGACATAGTGGGCATCGGATGCGATGCGGCTCGACTTGAGCGGATGGCGTTGATGTGGCTTCTCGTGAGCCACTACCAGAAGCGGCAGTCGATACCGTAGCATTGGTTGAGCGGGGCGGAGGAGTAGGCCCAATACGTGCCCTGTTGGTGGCCGACCGAACAGTTGGTGTTGGGGTTGTAGGCATGTCCACGTCCATCTTGAACTCTGTAAGAAATTGTATTTGAATATACATGGTAGTATATAAATAGAATGTGTGATTAGGCCATGTTATGTGGCATGACTGGGTCGTCGTATTGACCGGCCATTCTTTTGTTATTTTTATTTTTATTGTTATTGTTAACGGTTGGTTGCGGGTTGCGATGTTATAGATTTGT
>NW_026089624.1:1767602-1793360 GCF_024586455.1 Bactrocera neohumeralis
TTGGAACTAGTAATCCAAAAAGCCGGCGGATTATCAGAGAGACAATACGGCTTCATAAAAAAAAGATCCACTATTGACGCACTACGAGAAGTCGTCGATATTGCGAAATGTGCAGTAAGTGACAAAAGATGGAAAGGTGGACCAAAAGAGTACTGCGTGCTGATTACCCTGGATGTCAAAAATGTGTTCAACTCGGCAAAATGGGCAGACATAATCAAAGCCCTGGATGAAATACGGGCCCCTGAAAACCTCATAAATATAATGAAGAGTTATTTTAAAAACAGAAAGCTGATTTCTGATATGAACGAAGCACCAGGAGCTACTTTATCTCGTCGGGAGTACCCCAAGGCTCAGTATTAGGCCCACTATTATGGATCCTTATGAATGACGGGATATTAAGAAGACAGCAACCAACAGACGAGCAACTAGTAGCTTTTGCGGATGATCTCATGGTGGTAGCAGTCGCCAAACAATTAGCCGACCTGAGAAATGTAATGAGTTCTTAAATAGTCTACGCCAATGGTTCTCTTCTATGAGTCTGAAACCGGCGGAGGAAAAAACAGAAGTTCTCATAAGCACTAGAAAGATAGAAGAACGAATAGAGATCACCGTAGGGGAATGCACAATTACTTCGCAGCCGCAATTGAAGTATCTGGGATTAATATTAGATTCCAAAAATTTTCTGGACCATTTCTTAAGCGTTTTTTATATGAAGTTTTTACATTCCTTGAGAGCTGGATACTAAGCTTTACACACATAAGCATATTTTCTTTGTTTATTTTCTCTTGCTCTTCTTATGTGCATCAATCACAATGCGTAACCTGCTGTCAAAATTACTTGACTACAGCTGAAGAAATAAGGATTTTTTTTTCTTGAGCATTTACATGAGAGCTGGAAACCAACCTTTAAGATAAAAAGTTACACATGTTAGTGTGTTAGTATAAAAAGTAAAACTTAAAAAATGTATTTGGGAATTGGTTAGCACCGTCTTGTAAGGCATAGATATGTGTGTACAATTGCAAACAACCAGTCTCAGATATAATAAAATTTCTATATATTGGGAATGGTAGTAGAATAGAACTGCAACCAAATACGCAGTACATCACGAAAAACTTGATTAAGCCAGAGTATATTCCTGAAAGTAAAAATTGTTTGGATCATAGCTGGCTCAATAATATAGCAACATTATTAGTGGCTAATAACAGAGAATGTAAATTATAGAGAAAGTCCAACTACGGACACGTGTGTGAACTGTCAAAAGCTAACAAAATGCGATGAGCGTATTTCACCACATATATGTAGCTCAGAAGGAGAAATTTGAACAGTGTTGTGTGAACAGAGCTGAGCATTGAATGAAAATTATGCTCAATCATGTTAAATGACATGATTATCATTTTGCTTATTTTTATAAATAAATGCCAAACTAAGAACATTCTAATTAAATTATGCTATTTTCAAAACAATATTTGTAGTTAATGTGCGAATAAGAGTTGTTTTTTAAATATTTCTTAACCCTTCGTTACATAGAATTGCATATATGCAATGTTAACTTCTCGTTGATCTGGCAGCTACATTGATTCTTAATTTACAGTTATTCTTTCGTCAAATGAAAATTATACCTTAATAATAAAAAGATAAATTATACCTCCTTTGGTAGAGTTTCGCAAATATTCTTGAGTTTTTGTGAATATACGTAGTAAAGAGTAAACTCCTTTCTGATATATTAAAAATGCAGTGCTAAATTTTCATAAGTTTTGTGAATTATTGAGAATGTACAATAAAATGTAAGTATTTCCTATTAGTTTAGAGAGCTTCTTACCCAAATAACAAATTCGGTCTTCACACGAATTGTTTTTACAATAGTTATAATGTATCATTGCACATGTGCAATACTATGCATTTAAGCCTAAAATTTTACTTGTAGGGCGCTTACTTATAATAATAGCGCACGAATAATAGAAAACTAGGATGAAAGCAAAGATGAGTATTTAGATGATGGCGAAGAAGCAAATTTTGAATTTGATTTACATCAATACGAATATAACCAGGAAGAAGCAACCAATACATAATTTTAAAGAAGTTGATGTTAATTTATGCACTTGTCAAAAAGACCCAGAGAAATGAATGATATGGACAAACAAGATCTGAAAAAGTTTTTACGGATATGTATTGTGATGTCTATTGTTCAAATTCCTAATATTCGAAAGTATTGGACGCCAACAGTAGGCAAGAAATGAATACAGGACACCATGTCAGTGAATAAATTCGAAAAAAATAAAAGTTGTATGTTTTGGCTGGTATATCTGGATACAATTACAACTTCGAAATATATACTGGCCACGAGAACAACAGCATCAATAGACTTCCTGAGGAAATTGATTTGGGATCAAGTCCCAACATAGTTATAAGATTACTAAGGGATATTCTCCCATAAAAGAACTAAAAAGTTTTCTTTAATAATTACTATACGTCTTTTGCCACCTATGTAAACGTAGAATTTACTCTCTGGGAACAGTTCGTCGGATCCGAATTCCCAATTTAAAGCTTCTAGACCAGAAATTATGATGAAGAATGCACACGAAAAATCCCTTGAATATGCCAACGTGGATAACTTTCATATATCTGTAGTTTCCTGAAGTGATAATACAATCGTAAATTTGATTTCAAGCTACTGTGGCAAAACTCCAGAGCTAGCAGTTGAACGGTTTGATGCGAAATTTGGACGGAAAATAACGGTCGCTTGCCCAAACGTTATATCAAAATATAACAAATTCATGGAGGGTGTTGATTTGCTAGATTCTTTATAGGCCGATACAAAATCAAAATACGCTCTAAGAAGTGGTATTTGCGACATATAAGTATAATCCTTATTTCTATAGAAAGCACCAGAGAAGTGGTCCCATCACTGAAACATGGGTGGACACTCGAATCACTTGTAAATCAGCAAGTTGCGACGGATATACGTTGAATATGTTAGGTGCAAAAACGTGAAATTAATTTATGTTTCAGCAAATCAAGAAATTGTTTAAAAAAATTTCATATAGACTAAACTGATATTTATTGTAAAATTAATGAATTTGCTTCTGTCCACTTTAATTCAATAAAATAAAGAGCATATCCATTCAGTAATTTCCTTGCAAATTTATAAGATTTGCTGCATGATATTGCATATATGCAATGTTACGTAACTCAGTTGCTAGAAACACGGCAATCATAAAATTTCAAATTTGTCACCTTATAATAACCCACATTAAAAATATGATTCAAAAAAATGTTTATTCTCACGGAAATTAAATCATGCGACGAAGGGTTAATATGTTTGTATATTTGCTACAAATGTATGTGAGATACTACCATAATACCCTAAAAAACTTAAAATATTACAACAATATTATATATACATCTCATTTCATCATTTAAATTTTCGTAGGCATCTATCAGAACATAAGTATGTACATATGTAAGTACAATTTAAATCAAGATATTCAGGGGTGTTGTGTAATCCAAGAAAGAATTGCTTAAATATCTTTTTGGATTATCGTATTTTCGAACATACCCAAAATCAACATTCCAATCAGCTGTTTACTAATGTGACAAAACTTGCAAACTAATACATTTGGAAGCAATCCTATTAAAGTTTTTAATGAGTTCTGAATTAAAGAAAGATTTTAAGAGATAGCATTTATCGAATGAATAAAGACGCATTTGGGTGTTAAATTACGTTTTTTACGTTTTGTAAATCTAATAGCTTATTTCGTTTGCCGTGGTCATCATCAAAAGAGGGTCTCTCATCCGTGGCTGCTTTTTCTTTTTCATTGGAGTGTTTTTTTTACGTGGCGGGTCCCAAACCCAGCGCACAACCCTATGTAGGGGATGTTTCGCCTTCTCACATTAGCTCGCCTTCGAACAGATGTTCTTAGGCTACCCAGAGGATACTTGGTCAAAGACCGGAAGTAGTGAGCTGCTTGAGCCATGTGTAAACGAATCGTTTCTGGCCACTCCCAAGTGAATGGCGATCAGAAAACTTTCCTCACTTGCGCGAACTTCTACACATGACTCCATCCTCCTCTAACGAGGGCAAAACGAAACATCTCCTGTCATCAAACAAACAGTCGTCGCACTCGCGACTTGGCTCTCACGTCACTGTTGACAACTGTCAATGTATTTTACGTGGGTATCTGCCTACGAAGGCTCAAATCCACGGTGCTATCTATTGCTATTAGCACATAGATCAAATTAATGCGTTGATCAGCGCCCCAAAATGTAAGTGCATGCACAACACTACACTCTGGAAGAAACCAAGGTATGAGTGCCGCCCCACACACATACACTTTGGTTCCAATCGGTTCGGGTGAAAACCAAAGGAGACATCCTAGCCCCCTTGGTCGGGTTCGAGGCCCATCTAAAACCTCTGCCGTACTCTGCGTCCGGCACCCGGCCGCAGTGCGACTCCACATTGGACTATTGCCCTTCCTGCATTTAGATTTAAACCACAGCCACCACGAATCTCCCCAAAGGGCCAAAACCCAATGAGCAGACTGAAGCGAACTTCAGGGGCGGCTGCTCCCCGTGGTACCATATTTTAGTCTTTGGTGTGACCTGTAGCCCAAGGAATTCTTAAGAACCCGACTGTCCTGTCATCAAACAAACAGTCGTCGCACTCGCGACTTGTCATAACTTTGAAGTTGTAGATAATTTCGTCTATCTTGGAACCAGCGTAAACACCACCAATAATGTCAGCCTGTAAATCCAACGCAGGATTGCTCTTACCAACAGGTGATACTTCGGACTGAGTAGGCAATTGAAAAGTAAAGTCCTCTCTCGACGAACAAAAGCTAAACTCTATAAGTCGCTCATAATTCCCGTCCTGCTATATGGCGCAGAGGCTTGGGCGATGACAGCAACCGATGAGTCGACGTTGCGAGTTTTCGAGAGAAAGTTCTGCGAAAGATGTGTGGTCCTTTGCGCGTTGGCCACGGCGAATATCGCATTCGATGGAACAATGAGCTGTGCGAGATATACGACGACATCGACATAGTTCAGCGAATTAAAAGACAGCGGCTTCGCTGGCTAGGTCATGTTGTCCGGATGGACGAAAACACTACAACTCTGAAAGTATTCGACGCAGTACCCGCCGGGAGAAGCAGAGGAAGAGGAAGACCTCCACTCCGTTGGAAGGACCAAGTGGAGAAGGACCTGGCTTCGCTTAGAATACCCAATTGGCGCCACGTAGCGAAAAGAAGAAACGACTTGCGCGCTGTTGTTAACTCGGCTATAATCGCGTAAGCGTTGTCTTCGCCAATTTAGAAGGATAAGAAATCTAATATCTTTAAATATCCGATTTTTTTTTTTTTAACTCAATAATTAAGATATTTCGTGTTTTATACTTATGTTTTCCTCTATAGAAACAAAGAGAAATAAAATAACACGATTTCTTAACTTACATTTCAAATCTGTGAGCGAATATCTTCTTGGTTTTTTCTGATAGCAAAACAGATAAAATTGGTTTCCGTAATACCCAAAACCGATACAAATTCGGTTTCGAATATCAAACCAATATCATACCATAATAATAACTGAATTCATGACGCCTACTACTTTTTTGATCGGTTTCAATTCTGATTCCGACAACTATCAGATTCCACAATATCCCTGATTATCGTTTATCAGTAATATAATGTGCGCGCACTGCTCTATATGTACATATATGAGTATAACATTCCCGAAAAAATAATTTATACACAAACCTTCTTACACATATGCGTTCACATGTAAATAAAAACTACAAACATTGTTCTACAAAACCAAAAACAACAATCGCCTCAAATAGCATCAGCAGCGTCGCAAATTTGTAAAAAAACACACAAGAACAACATTTTCATCCATGAACGCAAGCGCACTTTCAACAGACACACTCACTTCATTCATAAAAACAAACACTATTATATCTCCCCGAGCATCCCACATTAATTAAATATTTAGGTAACAACATAAACAGTACAGTTGACGAGACACTGTTAAAATTTCTCCTTCTGAGCTATCTGTGGTGAAACACGCGTATCGCATTTTGTCAGCTTTTGACAGTTCGCACACTTGTCGGTAGTTGGACCTTCTCTATAATTTACGTTCTCTGCTTCTGATCACCTTCAGTAGTCGCTCAAATATTCTCAGTTTCAATACCACTGAAAAAAGTTACAAACATGAAGGTGAAGCTAATAAAAGCGTATTAAAAATGGAAGGAGAGTGAGGTGCTCTCAGTAATAACCTTTATAATAGAAGGTGCGGCATTTGATGGTGCAAAAGAAAAAGATGCAAAAATTCAATTTCAATTTTTATGCTGAACTCGCTGTACAATAGGTACACATTGAATTAACAAAATGAGAGATAGAAACAAAACGGTTAGACGTTGAAATGAGAGAAATAGTGTAAGTAATCTATATATAATGTACACAAAAGAAAGTTGTTGTTAGTTACACCACTTATAACTCAAGAACGGCACAACCGATTTGGCTGAAAATTGGTGGAGAGGTAGCCCAGAACCAGGGTAAGGACATAGGATACCTTTTATCTCCTTATGTCCAAGTTTAATACAACTCATAAATTCACAAATTGTTTGTAGGAAAATTAGAATATTTCTTTTCATCAAAAAAAAGGAAAAACAATATTAAAAACAATAAAAAAACTCACATCTATATATGTATTAGGCCGGGTCGATTTGTGGGGAGAAACTTTGCCGCAGGAACCATACCTCTGAAACGAATTCTGATGTCCCCCAATTTGGGTCGAACTTTTGGGTAGGGGCAAATTTTGAAATAGAATTGAAATTACCATTTCATTCTTATTACCTCTGAAAGTGAGGAGAACTAAAGCAATAACCCCTATGGTATTTCAAAAAAAATAATAAGTGAAGTGACCATTGCAAATCAAAAAGTTTACAATGAATCCACCATCCTCTACACCGCAAGATGAAGCAACTACATCAACAACTATCCAAAACCCAATGAGTCATGTACCCAAGCATGATGTTACTGTTTTTGGTGTGTCTACTGATTTGACTGATCTTATTTTACCAACCCATCTGGATATCTTGAGATATTATTTTTACTTAAGCGAACGTGCTAAAACAGAACAAAAAAGTTTTCCCATAAATCATTCACTATTCAAGTACAAGATAAGTTGATTGGAATTTGGGAAAAACTTGGTATGGAAATAATGCTGAAAAAAAGTGTATGTAATAAATTGAATAATTGCTTGACAAGTATCAAGAGCAAATCAAGAGAAGAAACAACACCCAACAAGTTACAGAGTATGTAAAATCTCTGGAAACAAGTTATTACATTGGAACATGTATGTAAATGCGATTTGAAAGCAGCTCCATGTGCATGCGGCTGGGTTCCCGAACGCCTCAAAGAGTTCATGCACGATCAACATAATCAGAGAAGACTAAAAATGAATGCATTTATGATGGAAACTGAAGATCAAGGAGCAACGTCTATGTCATCAATGCCAACATACCAAGATCCTGATTCAACATACGCACCGCCACCGGTTCAAGAAGATATGGATAGAAGCACAAGTTCACAATAAACAGAGAAATACGATTGTTTTAACTTTGCCTTGGTATGTGACAGATTTGGTGTGCCTGACAGAGTAGCATCAGCATTGGGAACCGCTCCTTTGCAAGATTTTAAAATTAAATATAAGCATGGGAAAACTCTCATCTCGGATAAATCGAAAGTTCGCAGAGAAAAAGAGAAATGCAGACAAGAAGTGCTTCGCAAACGGTTAGATGATACCAATTTGTTAGCGTTTTCGTTCGATGGCAGAAAAGATGATACTTTAACGATAGATAAAATTGATGAGAAGTATCACACTAGGATGGTAAAAGAACCTCATCTTGTTATTTTGAGAGAACCCAATTCTGAATTGATTGGTTACGTAAGACTGGAACATGAAACCGCTGAATACAAAACAACCAAATTAAATGGTTTTTCCAAGAATAAAAATATATCACTGGATACATTAATTGGAATATGCACTGACGGTGAGCCAACAAACACTGGCCAACACGGTGGAATTATACGACGATTCGAATTGCTGTTAAAAAGACCATTGCAATGGTTTGTTTGCCTTCTACACTTCAACGCATTTCCGTTTCGGTATTTGTTTGAAGCTTTGGATTTGTGAAACTCTTCCGGTAAGTTATTGTTATAACTCATTTATTATAATTTTCAACCATTTTTAATTATTTTATTATTATATATTTTTAGGTGGTGGACGGCTTCCAGAAAATTGAGTTGCAAAATATGCCCCCTGCTCCAGAAAAAAAAAGAATTTTCCACCGATTCGAAGTACTTATACGACATGGCCATGCAATTTCTAGCGGCGTGGTTCCGGTGGATCTGGCTAACATCAAACCAGGGAAAATTGTACATTCTCGGTGGCTCACCAAGGCCGCTAGATTATTGCGCTTATATGTGACAACGGAAAATCCAGATGCAAATTTAAGAATTCTGGTTGAATTTAAAATAAATTTTATGTGCCAATGTACTTCAATATCAAGTATTACAGCTCTGTCGTGTACGGCAATGCATTATTTTTCAAGTTCATTGGTTGGTCACGATTTCTAGAACCTCGTTTACACAAAATTGTCAATCAAGTAATTAAAGATAATTCATATTATGCGCATTCGGAAAATATCTTGTTATCAATGTTGTTTGATGATAGGAAAGAAAAGCGCGACTGTGCCATCAAGAAAATTCTACGCTATCGAACCGATGTTGACGAGCCAATGGAATTTAGAGTTTATAAAAAACCAGATATAAACTTTAATTGCACAAGTTATACGGAAATGATCAATTTGAATGATATAAATATCGTATATCGTACCATTCACGCGAAGCATTCCGTACGATACATTGAAAGAATATTTAAATCAAGATGATCCACCGTTTAATGATCCAAAAATTCCATCACACATACGAGGAACGGAACGACATGTTCAATTGCTAGCTAGCGTTTCCAAACGGGTTATACCGGAAAATGTAGAGGCTGTTATGGCGACGACATTAGAGAGCCGTGCGAAATTGCCCAGACTTGAAAGTAAAAAAGACTTCAAACAATAATTTTTTTTTAGTTTCTTTTCTATAACTTAAACTAATTTTCTCATTTACATATGTTCTGCTAAATAAATTTCTTAAGCGAAAAGATAGATATTATTATAAATAAATAAATAAAAATGAAGAAAAACAAGTAAGGAAGGGCTAAGTTCGGGTGTCACCGAACATTTTATACTCTCGCATGATAAAGTGATAATCGAGATTTCATTATCCGTCATTTACATATTTTTCAAATACCGTATTTGTGTAAAGTTTTATTCCGCTATCATCATTGGTTCCTAATGTATACAGAGAAGACATCAGATGGAATTCAAAATAGCGTTATATTGGAATAAGGCGTGATTGTGAACCGATTTCACCCATATTTCGTACATGGCATCAGGGTGTTAAGAAAATATTATATACCGAATTTCGTTGAAATCGGTGGAGTAGTTCCTGAGATATGGTTTTTGGTCCATAAGTGGGCGAGGCCACGCCCAAGTTACAGCTTGCACGGACGGACGGACGGACAGACGGACGGACGGACAGACAGACATCCGGATTTCAACTCTACTCGTCACCCTGATCACTTTGGTATATATAACCCTATATCTGACTCTTTTAGTTTTAGGACTTACAAACAACCGTTATGTGAACAAAACTATAATACTCTCCTTAGCAACTTTGTTGCGAGAGTATAAAAACATAGCAATTTAGCTGATTTTTTCATGTAAAGGCCAAAAATGGTGATTTTTTGAAATGATTGTATGGGGAACCCCCCAGGGGAGTTCCAGGGGGTGTGCCACTGGCATGGGTGGATCGGCCGTCCAAAGTAAGTGGGGGTCGGTCATACAATTGGACTCGATTGGAGCACTCTAAATGGGTCAACGTGGGATTTTTCAAAATTTGCCCCTACCCAAAAGTTCGGCCCAAATTAGGGAACATCAAAATTCGTTTTAGAGGTATGGTTCCTTCCGCAAAGTATCTTATTTTGATCCCTAGAATATGATTTTCATAGAGCGATGGGCGATTTTTAAATCGACCCGCCCTAATATGTATATAAAAGAAAGTTGTGTTAGTTACACCATTTATAGCTCAAGAACAGCTGAACCGATTTGATGAAAATTGGTGGGGGAGTAGCTTAGAACCAGGGTAAGGACATAGGATAGTTTTATCTCTTTATATCAAAATTTAATACCACCCATATATACAAAATTTATGTTTCAAATAATAAGTATTTGTTCAAAATTCATGTTTGTAGGAATCATTTGAATATTTCATTTATTCAAAAAAAAAAACAAAAAAAAAAACGTTAACTTCGGTTGCACCGGAGCTAAATACCCTTCACAGGTGCATTTCTCTTAGTAACTATGTGTTCAGTTTGTATGGAAACTATATGCTATAGTAATTCGTTTTGAACAATTTTTTTGGAGATTATATTGTTACCTTAAGCAGTAATCCATACCAAATTTCGTGAAAATACCACGTCAAATGCAAAAGTTTTCCATACCAGCACTGGATTCCGATCGTTCAGTTTGTATGGTAGCTATATGCTATAGTTAACCGATCTGAACAATTTCTTCGGAGATTACATTGTTGTCTTAGAAAATAATCTAAACCAAATTTCGTGAATATATCTTCTCAAATGTAAAAATTTTCCATACAAAAACTTGATTCCGATCATTCAGTTTGTATGGCAGCTATATGCTATAGTAATCCGATCTGAACAATTTCTTCGGAGATTACATTGTTTCTTTAAAACATAATCTATCCCAAATTTCGGGAATATATCTTGTCAAATGTAGAAGTTTTCCATACAAAAACTTGATTCCGATCATTCAGTTTGAATGGTAGCTATATGCTATAGTTAACCGATCAGAACAATTTCTTCGGAGATTACATTGTTGTCTTAGAAAATAATCTGTACCAGATTTCGTGAAGATACATTGTAAAATGTGAAAGTTTTCTATACAATAACTTGATTCCGATCGTTCAGTTTGTATGGCAGCTATATGTTATAGTGATCCGATATCGGCCGTTCCGACAAATGAGCAGCTTCTTGAAGAGAAAATGACGTTTACAAAATTTCAATACGATAACTTAAAAACTGAGGGACTAGTTCGTATATATACAGACAGACGGACAGACAGACAGACAGACGGACATGGCTAAATCGACTCTGCTCAACGTACTGATCATTTATAGATATATATACTTTATTGGGTCTCCGACGCTTCCTTCTGGGTGTTACAAACTTCGTGACAAACTTAATATATCCTGTTCAGGGTATAAAAAACAATAATAAAAACAAAAAAACATCACATCATATCTATACATAACAAGTAAGGAAGGCCTAAGTTCGGGTGTCACCGAACATTTTATACTCTCGCATGATAAAATGATAATCGAGATTTCATTATACGTCATTTACATATTTTTCAAATACCGTATTTGTGTAAAGTTTTATTCCGCTATCATCATTGGTTCCTAATGTATATATTATACAGAGAAGGCATCAGATGGAACTCAAAATAGCGTTATATTGGAAGAAGGCGTGGTTGTGAACCGATTTCACCCATATTTCGTACACGTCATCAGGGTGTTAAGAAAATATTACGTACCGAATTTCATTGAAATCCGTCGAGTAGTTCCTGAGATATGGTTTTTGGTCCATAAGTGGGCGACGCCACGCCCATTTTCAATTTTTAAAAAAAGCCTGGATGCAGCTTCATCCTGCAATTTTTTCCGTAAAATTTAGTGTTTCTGACGTCTTTTGTTAGTCGGTTAACGCACTTTTAGTGATTTTCAACATAACCTTTGTATGGGAGGTGGGCGAGGTTATTATCCGATTTCTTCCATTTTTGAACTGTATATGGAAATGCTTAAAGAAAACGACTCTGTAGAGTTTGGTTGACATAGCTATAGTAGTTTCCGAGACATGTACAAAAAACTTAGTAGGGGGCGGGGCCACGCCCATTTTTCCAAAAAAATTGCGTCCAAATATGCCCCTCCCTAATGCGATCCTTTGCGCCAAACTTCACTTTAATATCTTTATTTATGGCTTAGTTATGACACTTTATAGGTTTTCGGTTTCCGCCATTTTGTGGGCGTGGCAGTGGGCCGATTTTGCCCATCTTCGAACTTAACCTTCTTATGGAGCCAAGGAATACGTGTACCAAGTTTCATCATGATATCTCATTTTTTACTCAAGTTACAGCTTGCACGGACGGACGGAAGGACAGACAGACATCCGGATTTCGACTCTACTCGTCACCCTGATCACTTTGGTATATATAACCCTATATCTGACTCTTTTAGTTTTAGGACTTACAAACAACCGTTATGTGAACAAAACTATAATACTCTCCTTAGCAACATTGTTGCGAGAGTATAAAAAATAAGGTTGTTGTTAGTTACACCATTTATAACTGAAGAACGGCTGAAAATTGGTGGAGATATAGCTTAGAACCAGGGTAAGGACATAGGATATTTTTTATCTCTTTATGTCAAAGCTTAATACAACTCATATATACAAAAATTATGTTTCAAATAATAAGAATTTGTTCAGCATTCATGTTTGTAAGAATCATTTGAATATAGGCGTACAATTTTAAACAGAGTCTTCTCAAAAATAATACAATTGCTAAATATTTGAAATAGAAGACAAGAACTGCAACCAAATACGCAGTGAAATATATTATAACTGGCTCAGTAATAAGTCGTTGAGTATGTATTATACCGCGTGCATCCCAAAAGACTGATGTGATAACCTTTCCAGCCGCCTTTTTCGTTTTTCCACGCCTGAGAACCGGTTCATCATGTGCAGTCCACTAGAATGACTATCGATTGGACTCCAGTGGGAAATGGTGGAGCTATGTTTCTATCACCGACGAAAAATTTCGGCTTTATTCCGATTAGAGAGCACTTAAACACTTCTCAGAATCAGTTATTCGTTGTTTTTGTTGTATTATGAACTTGCGAGGCACCTACTTTGCTCAATTCGCCTGTTTCCAGCTTAGCAAATATCTTTTCAGCGGTGGATTTCCCTGAGCCCAAATTCAACACAGTATTTTCCCCAAAAAAGCAATGCTTTATTAGCACACGAAATGCTTTTTGATCAATTTTTTTGTAAACTAACACAAGTTGCTTAACAAAAATGCTATATCTCATTAGCTTATAGCTATAATCCAACTAAGAGAAATCATATAGATCAGTGTTTCCCAAAGTGGGCGATAACGCCCCCTTGTGGGCGTTGCAGGTATCAAGGGGGGCGGTAAGAGACCCAGAAAGAAAATGGGGGCGTTTTGTAGAGGCCTGGGGGTTATTTGTAATTTTATTAACTAGGAGGCCTCTTAGACAACGACTACATGAGCTCTCGACTCTCAACAACAACTTATTTACATCAACTAATATGAATTAAAAAAACTATTTTCGGCGGCTGCTAAGCAAGATGACGACGGACTTCGTGCTTCATACAATATCTCTTTGTTAATTGCTCAAAAAGGCAAACCACATAACATCGGAGAAGAGTTAATATTGCCAGCAATAAATGAAGTTATGACTAAGGTGCTTCATAAACCGGCCGCTGATATTATCCGAAAAATTCCTTTGAGTAATACTTCTGTCCAAAGACGAATTGATGAAATGGCTGAAAACATTGAAGAATCATTGTGCGATCACCTGAGGTCAAGTCAATTCTCAATTCAGCTGGATGAGTCCACTTTACCAACTAATGAAGCATTGTTGTTGTCCTACGTGTGGTTTATTAAAATATGTGAAGAACTATTATTTGCTAAAATTTAGAGACCGATACAAAAGGCGAAACCATATTCAATATATTGGAAAAGTTTTGCGATGAGAAAGAGATTCCTTTGAAAAATATTATTTCAATTGCTACGGATGGCGCTCCGGCTATGATAGGGTGCCAAAAGGCTTAATAGCGCACTTAAAAAATCAAATTCCAGATGTCCATGGTGTACATTGCGTTATTCATAGACAACATTTAGTTGCTATAAACTTAAGTGAAAAACTATTTCAATCACTGCAATACTCGTATGTCATCAAAAGGGTCAATAAAATCCGCAACAGCTCTTTGAATGATAGATTATTTCATCAGCTTTGTGTTACTAATGACGAGGATTTCAATCGTTGTTGTTTCATACTGAAATTCGTTGGCTATCAAGAGGCAATTGTCTGACTCGATTGTACAACCTGTTTGACTCTGTTATGGAGTTCTTGGAAACTAAAAATACAGAATTTCAAGACAAGCTCATAACATTAAAGAATGAAATAGCTTACATGACAGACCTGTATAAATTGTTCAACGACATGAATCTCCAACTGCAAGGCGATAAACTAAATTTTATTAAAACAAAAAACGTCGTTGCTGCTTTCGCAGCCAAACTGCTTCTGCACAAAAAGAATCTGGGCAGACGTGAGTTTCACAATTTTCCGAATTTATCAGTATCATGCAGTAACGACGAATTGTTTGCCTACTGCCAACATTTGGAAAACCTCCACATTGACTTCACCGAACGATAACAGCACATTTTGAACTTGGAAATACCAGACTGGGTGTTGGATCCATTTTCAAATGTCAACACAGCAATGTCACCTCAGCTGGAAGAAGAACTTATAGAATTGACAACAAACGAGGAAATAAAAATCAAGTTCAAAAATGGTTACCATCCCATTTGGCATTCCCATCGTCATATTTGTGTGAACGTAGCTTTAGTGATGTGACAACACTGCTTACTAAAAATAGAAATCGTTTGCTTGTTACCGAACGTGGCGACTTGCGACTGTTCTTGAGTAAATTGGAACCTGATATTAACAAAATTATTAAACGGCATCAGATTCATCCTTCACATTAGTTTTTATATATGGATCGATTATTTTAGTTTTATTTTTAATAAAATATTCTCTGTTTTAATACTATAAAGTTGTGTTTCAATAATCATTCTTATTGGCAGGTGGAGCTCGTAAGAGTTAACTTGATACCTAAGCGCCGTTGTATGTTACCTACTGCGCTTAGGTTTTAAGTTGCTGGTTATAGTAAAAGTTTCGTTTAGAATTCTCCGTTAATATACATATGTAGGACACAATAATTAATTTGAAGTTATAGTGGTTTTTAAATAGGTGAAAAAATGGGGGCGCTAAAAAAATATTTATTCTCAAATTTGGCGGTAGACAAAATAAGTTTGGGAACCACTGATGTAGATGGTAGTACATAGTAATTTTTTCTATGTATCAGCCACAGTGAAGCGTTGACGGGTCCTCTAGTATGTATATAAAAAAAAGTTGTTGTTAGTTACACCATTTATAACTCAAGAACGGCTGAACCGATTTGGCTGAAAATTGGTGGGGGAGTAGCTTTGAACCAGGGTAAGGACATAGGATACATTTTATCTCTTAATATCAAAATTTAATACAACTCATAAATACAAAATTTATGTGTCAAATAATAAGTATTTGTTCATTTGAATATATGCCTACAATTTTAAACAGATTCTTCTTCAAAAATAATACATTTGCTAAGTATTTGTAATGGTAGAAAAGAACTGCAACCAAATACGCAGTGCAATGGATTATAACTGGCTCAGTAATCAGTGGTTGAGTATGTATTATACAACATGCATACAAAAAGACTGCAGTCATAACCTTTCCATCCGACTTTTCGTCTTTCCACGCCTGAGAACCGGTTCATCATGTGCAGTTCACTAGAATGACAGTCGATTGGACTCCAGTGGCAAATGATGGAGCTATGTTTCTATTGTCACACACCGACGCAAAAATTCGGTTTTATTACGATTAAAGAGCGCTCAAATACTTCTCAGAATCAGTTATTCGTTGTTTTTATTGGATTATGAACTTGCGAGGCACCCACTTTGCACATAGCTTTCGAATCTTTAGAGCATCATTGTCCTCGGTGCTCAATTCGCCTGTTTCCAGCTTAGCAAATGTCTTTTCAACGGTGGATTTCCCTGAGCCCAAATTCAGCAGTACTTTCCCCCAAAAAGCAATGCTTTATTAACATAAGAAATGCTTTATGATCAATTTTTTTGTAAACTAACACAAGTTGCTTCACAAAAATGCTATATCTTACTAACTAATAGTTAAAATCTAACTCCAAGGTCTGTCGCAAAAGAAACTGGACTGTTAAAAAAACAACCAAAAATTAATATTTTTAAAAAGTTATATTTTTTATTCAAAGTAGTTTCCTTGTGCTTCGATACAGCGTTTAGCCGGGTCAATTAGCGTTTCAAATGAGTGTTTAAGGTCATTTTTCGGAATGCTCTTGAGAATTTCGGTCGTCGCCTTTTGGATAGCTGAAATGTCCTGAAACCAGTGTCCTTTCATGGGCAAATGCAGTTTTCCAAATAGGTAAAAATCACAGGATGCCAGATCAGGTGGGGTGAGTGATTAATGGTTAATATGGAGTTTTTGGTAAAAAAATCAGTGACAAGCGTCGACCGATGACACGGCGCATTATCCTGCAACAGGCGCCAGGACCATGCCTCACGGTATTGTGGTCGAGCACGACGAATGCGTGACAAAAGACGCATAACACCAAGGTAAAACACAGCATTAATCGGTTGGCCAGGTGGGACGAACTCACGGTGTACAATATCCTCGGAATCGTAAAAACAAATCGGCATTGTCTTTATTTTCAACTTCTGAAGACGACCGACTTCTGATCGTCACAGAGGTCCTCACGACCTTCTTGGAATCGCTTAAACCAATCATGCACATTACTACGGGATAGGCACTGATCACCATAAACTTTTTTCATCATTTGAAATGTTTCAGTAAACGTTTTTCCAAGTTTAAAAAAAAAAATTAATATTGGCTCTTTGCATTTTGCGACCGATGACCAAAAGCTGCTGTCACTTTTTGATCGATAACATCGATTGTAGTAGTTATCCAATTGTCTTAAAATTTTTACGAAATGTCAACAAGAGATCAAGCTTTTTATTTCATATACCCACCATTAGGTGGCGCCACCAGAAACAGTTATATTTAAAAAGTTCTGTTTCTTTTGCGACAGATCTTGTAATAGAAATCATATAGATGGTAGTAGTAGTAGTATTACATATGTATCAGCCACAGTGAAGCGTGGACGGGTCCTCTAGTAAGTATTAAATTGACAAAAATATGAAAATATAAAGTAGTTATATATATTAACCCGTATAGTCCGGGTGCACCCACATGGTAACGTGGGTTTTGAATTTTCGAAAGGAACGCCTATTTTGAATAAAACGGACTCCTGGTAGCATATTGACATAGCCGAAAGCCATTTATGAACTGCGTGTGTAATGAAAAGCGTCTGTTTCGGAGTTGAAAAAAAAATAATTTGTGAAAATGAAGAAGTAAGTTGCAAAATATATTTTTTTGTGTAAATTTTTTCCAACTCTGCTTGTGTTATTTGTAATGATAAACATTTTATATGTGTATACAAATATTTTATAATACTTATTTTTCTTCATTACTTTTTGTAATTCAGCATGTGTGTTACCATATGGTCACGTCCGGCATAACATGGACATTTATATTGTCAACTAGCTGACCCGGCGAACTTCGCACCGCCTAATTATTGGAGGCATATTTAGTAAGACACAAACACACGACACAATACTTTTTTAATTTTATTGAAATTTGCTGCTTTTAGATTTTTAGGAATATTAAAGAATTATAGTATAGATGCACAGCAAAGAGACGTTAACATTTCAAGTGACATTTTACCATAGACAATTTTTTTTGAGTGAATACTGACAAATATTTACACTATAACTATCAAACTACATCTGTCGTTTTTTTTTGACGATGGCCATCGTTAGGAAAAGAAGAAGAACTACATCTGTCATCGAGAAAATAAAGAATTCAAACAACTATAATATAGTTATAGTGAAGCTATATATCCCTCAACTCCTTAAAATGCATTGTCCGTTTTGTAAAAAGTGGATGGAACGGCAGAAAAAAAATAATAACTGTCCAGATTGTATTAAATTATTATTAAGATGCGACGAATGCTACAACATAATCGCTGTTACCTTCAGATTTTGTACCAAGTGTGGTAAGAATGTAGAACGAATAATACGCGTGAACAGGGCAAAAGTACAAAAATATATTAAAGCAAAAGCTGCTATCTAAACCAAAACACGTTTCTACAATGCCATCTTCATCATCTGAGGAGAGATTCTGTGAATTAAATTTATCGGCCGAAGACATACAGGACATTCAAAAGCCCAACATCAAGAATGTTCTGGTAGATATTGATGTTATTGAAGACAGCCAGCAGCTCAACATTGATAATGTTCTGATCGAATCAGATTTGTCCGAGTCGCCTAGTACTTACCACCATATTATCATGTCCTGGCAAGCCAAGTGGTTCCCAAGTTGATGGAAATAAAGTAGTAACTCTATACACGTCGACATTAAGGATCCAAATGCACATGTTATATATATATTAAGTCATTTATTTATATTTATACACTTCATATACAAAAATTTAAAATTTTCTTGGATGTGCTCGTTTCTGGACTGTGAACATGATAAACAAATCTTTGCTTAAATTAAATACAACACAGTTATGATCATATACAGTTAATTAATATAGTGCTTTCTGGTAGACAATATTTTTAGTTTTTTTTTGCGGTGCGTAAATAAATAAGGATGTTGGTTTTCCGACACGCGAACACGCAACGTATAATTGTCCATGTGCGAAACAGGGAAACTCTAAGTTTATTCCGCAAACTTGCAACGATTGACCTTGCGATTTATTTATGGTCATCGCAAACGCCAGACGCACGGGAAATTGCAACCTCTTAAAATCAAATGGCAAATCCGTTGGAATCATAGGTATTCGTGGGATTAAGACATCCTCTCCTTTGTATTTTCCTTTGATTATTTTAGCTTCGATGATGTTATTCATGAGTTTCTTCACAACCAATCTCGTTCCATTGCAAAGTCAAGGTTGATTAATATTACGCAGCATGATGACAACTGACCCTACTTTTAGTTTCAAATTATATGTATGGTGGTAGCCCAGGCAAGTCCAATGAATTTAAAAATTCTGTAGGATAGTTGACTACGTCATCCTGGTTTGTGGCCGTGTCAACTGATTTGTACGTAAACAACTCTCCTGGAAGGAAATTCTGAATGGTAGCATTGAGATCATCGACATCTTTGTTTTTTGCTGCCAATATTGCTCGTTCACTTAGCCAATCGTGGTTATTATATTGTTGTTTAATGTCCGGAAAAACACGCTGAATAAGCTCATTTTTCGATTCTGTGAAGTGACAGAAATCTGTGGGAAAAGTCATTAATCCGGTCGAGCTGTCAACTGCGACCTTACCATTGCCAATATCCAGCAACTGCTTCGAAAACACAGTCGCAGTTTGATCTTGTTGCAAAAACACTCGTTACAACAACACTGTTAGTAGATAATTGTAGTGTCTTTACGTGCCGCCACAAATTTGAAGATTTTAGACATGCGTTTATTTCGTCAGCAACAGTCGATCGAGGAATTACTGGAAGAGTCTGACAAAAATCATCTGACAACAGTATCATAGCTCCACCAAAAATGTTTTGGTTATCACGTAAATCTTTTAACGTCCTATCTAGTGCCTCCAGCGACCTCTTGTGGGCCATTGTGCATTCGTCCCAAATTATCAATTTGAATACTTGGAGAGTCTTCGCCATAGCGCTATTTTTGGCAATGTTGCAAACTGGCGTTTCGTTGATATGCATGTTTAATGGTAATTTTAAGGCTGAATGTGCAGTTCGTCCGCCTTCTAATAAAGTTGCTGCTATTCCAGATGAAGCCAACGCTAGGGCTACCTCATTTTGCGATTGGATCTTTGCTAATAGCAATGAAATTAGGAACGTTTTCCCAGTACCCCCAGGAGAATCAAGAAAGTCAATCCCCCCAGACCCACAGCTTGTGTTAAACGATCGTACGCAATTCTTTGTTCTTCGTTCAATTGCGTAACAGTTGTGCGAACTGCTTCGGTCATAGCTTGAGTATCGTAGTGGAGTTCTCTTTTCAACTCATGGTTTAATGCATCTTGCATAGCACGATTGGGTGCTGTCAGGCCCAAACACGACAATACTTTATTTGCCATCAACAAACACATATCTTCTCTTATGATCAATGTGTCATTGCAAATCTCTGCCGTAATTTCCAATGTAGGATTCAAAGTTTCACAACGCACGCGATGCAACACATCCTCAGACATGTCATCCCTATATTTCATCCGCAAATCATTCGGATTTGAGGGGAAACATGTCGATATTATAATCGCAAACAATGTGCGAATTTGATGCGGCGATGAAGATATCACGGAATCCTTGAGCGTATCATCCCAATGCGAATCGTTTTCAAGCAACCGTAATAATTGACACGCCTCACGGTAAGTCGCACACAGAAGTCCATCAACTGTTCGCAATTGTTGAAAAGATGTCGGACCAGGAACATTCACCAATAACAATCTAAGATAATAACATTCATCGTTATTAGGATGTACTGTATATATACGGCCTATAGCATCTGTGGCAAATACATTTTCATATCCTTCAAGTGGTGTTCCTTGTTTACGACGCTGAAAAGACTTTGACGATGCGTTCCATGTGTAGTAGCGCGGCATATCAGCATACAGCAAAGTGCGAGCGAATTGATCAGTTGCACAAATTGAGAAGAAACCTGTCAATGTGGTCACAGGTGGACGTGCCGCTCTATCCACAGCGTTGTTTGGGTGGAAATACACTCGTTGTCCATTTTCTAAATGAACTGCCAAATGCAATACAGTGGGATGTCTTTCATGAATTGCAAACGAAAATATGCGCCAAATAGCCTCATTGCTGCTAACATAGCGACCCATCTGATAGTGAGACACTTCATCATTTACAACTACCTTTGTTAACATATTTACATATGTATGTACTTTATGGATTTCACAGAGTTACAAAATTCCACGTTGATGTGAGCTTCAAAAGTTTTGGACAATATGGGCGAGAACGGCACAATCCAACGATTGTCTACATGAAAATCTTGTCCTTTTATCTTGACATCTACAGATCGTCCACCGTCCTCAACTGATCGCCGACGATACAATGGGTAACCATCGATTCCCGAGATGGTTTCAGCAAGCAAATTTCTCGGGTACCGTTTGGAGCACTTGCCGTCGATCATACAGGGTGAACTGTTGTTGAAAACTCCGCAAGGTCCATGTATCATGTGTTTAGTTACTATCGTATGCAATTTTGGGTCAACCGTTTCATCAGGAATTTCGGCTGAAATAATGGAATCAATTTCTTCTGGCCTTATTTTGTCAACCAACCAGACTAATATGTGAGCATGTGGCAAAACACGCTTTTGCCACTCAACAGAGTACATCCAACAACGTACTTGGCCATACACACGATGCTTTGTAATGAAATTTATTAAAGATTTTAATTTTTGCTTGTAAACTCTGGCTGTAATGTCATGCCTATCAAGCGGTGTTTGGTTGTGTAGCAGTTCTTTTTTTATTTCAATCCATTGTGGGTGAATGTGGGTGAATGTAATAAATAGGTCTGGACGGCCATACTTTCGAACATAAGACATCGCATCTTGAGCGTACTCGTGCATGTGGCGCGGGCTTCCGATGTAAGTGGCCGGTTAAAATTGTCATTCTTCCTACATTATTTACATTGCCGTCAGCATTGATTCCATCGCGAAGATGAATGTACTCTTCAGATCGAAGCTGCTGTTGGTTAAGACGGTTGTATGTCAATCTTTCAGTCTCAATTTTGACGTACATGTCCACTGCATACTGATGAAAGAGCCGTTGACACATCAAAATGTGATTTATTTCACCTTCACGGATCATGAGTCTGTATGCATAATAATTCATGGCAGTGACTTTTTTGTGTGTATCAGCACCTGGAAGTACATATGATAAAAAAATACATTTATATATTGAACATATAAAATATTTTATTTTGTATAATCTAATTACCTGTTGTTGGATTAACCATTTTGATATTAAAATGGTACCCATCTTCTCTCTGCCAGAAATTAATGGGTATTGTAAAGCATCATAAGCTCTATGCGTTTCATATACACGTTTCAATTCATTGTTCCGGCGATGAAGTACAATATCTCTTGATTGCAAATTCTCTCCAACAACGACAATAGCCACTTCATCTATTGTCGGTGAATTAAACCTCCTTGCATGCTCTCCAGCAGGTGTTTTGTCGACTCTTATTACAATATTATGGCTGTCTGATGGCATCCGATCCAGTGCCATTTTGAACATCTTCACTAACTCATTATTCTCGTGAAGAAATGTTTGCAGTTGTTGGACAGTGATTCGCTTGACGGTTGGATTATGACCACAACGTGTATCAACTTCCACATCTTGATTGCCCATAAAATAAATTTGCAAAAATTTATGATCTGCATCTGGCACTGGCAGCATTGCCCCCAGTAGGTGATGAATTTGTCCTTGTATCTGTAATTGTTTAAGAACTGGTTAAATTAATTGTGATACAAATACAAATTAGAATTTCACTAAAACAATTATGGTATACTACCTTGAAAGTTGGCATGAACCCGTCTTGTACTATATGCGTTGCACCAAACGATGTCATTTGGAAGTAATTATTATATTTTTGGATGTTAGCCAAGAAGTGTTTAGACTCACTTTCCATCCCATTAACTAATGAGTGTAACGGTTCAGGTGGTGGAACCAATTGAGGCAATTGTACATTGCCACCAGCACAACATAATCCTGCAGGTTCACTACTGTACTTTAATGCTTTACAATGTTGACAAATGATTGACATTTCTCCAATCGTCACAGATTTGTCGGCACTATAATCAAATTCCGGATCGTAGGAAAATGCTCCTCGTTTACAGGAGCATTGCGTCAGCGGAATCGATTAAATTCGTTATCCCGTGCTTGCTGCTGTTGTGATCGATGTGCACGAACTCGTTCCATTCTCCCCCTATCCACTTAATAGTTATTTACTCTTGAACGTAATTCTCCCATACTTGTACGACTGTTATCATTATCAGCATCTCGCTGGTCATTAGTGCGGTTGGAGCGTAAAGTAGCTCGTTGCACATTTACACGACTTTGACGACCTATGTCAGGTCGTTTACTTTTCCTCGGCATTGTAAGCAGCGAGAAGAAAATCACTTTTGGCAGTATTTCAATATTTCTCCAATTAAATGTTTCTTTTTTTTAACATGAGATGACAAAGCCAAGGATGTTAAAGTAGGAGCGCAGCAAAAAGTCTCTAAATTTATGGACAAAACAATATAACGTTCGGATACACGTGCTTTTTACATGAGATGACAAAACAATGGAACGTTCGGATACACTTATTACTTACTCATTACTTTCTTATTTCTCCAATTAAATGTTTCTTTTTTTTAACATGAGATGACAAAACCAAGGATGTTAAAGTATTAGCGCAGCAAAAAGTCTCTAAATGTATGTACAAAACAATGTAACGTTCGGATACACGTGCTTTTTACATGAGATGACAAAACAATGGAACGTTCGAATACACTTATTACTTTCTTATTTCTCCAATTAAATGTTTCTTTTTTTTAACATGAGATGACAAAACCAAGGATGTTAAAGTAGGAGCGCAGCAAAAAGTCTCTAAAATTTATGGACAAAACAATGTAACGTTCGGATACACGTGCTTTTTACATGAGATGACAAAACAATGGAACGTTCGGATACACTTATTACAGGGCATCTCGACAGGATAGAATTTATAGAATACTAACTGTTATTGCCGTTGCAAATCTGTATGTGGCCATTTGCTATCACGATATAATCGTTTGCGCAAAAGCGTAGGGTAGGTAGGTTGTGTAGCGTATGCTTTGAGCTCTTGAAAAATTTATTTTATCATTTGCGAAATGCCGTCGGGTAGGTAGCTGATGTAGGGCACGTTTTGAGCTCTTGAACTCCTTAAATCTTTTGTGTGGAACATAAAAAAGGATAAATATCCTTTTGTTTACAAATGTATTTTTGGAAAAAATAAGATAATAACAAAGGATGAAGAACCTTTTATTACAAATGTATTTCTGGGAAAAATAAGAATTTATATTTTTGGACTACTATATAATAATTGTGGCATAACTTTTATATACCAATTAAAATAATAAATTTAAAATGAGAAATGATATTTTGATTTATGCTTGTATAAGTTTATTAAATTTAAGACTCCCCAACCCAATTGGCATAATATTTCTATAAATTAACAATATTATACTAAATATTAAATGTTATTTTGAAAATGTACTTTATTTTTATAATATAACACAACCGTCTTAACTCGCTCTTCTAATTTTCATATTACCAAAATTAAAATGCCGTCGGCATATGTGAAATGGGATATGTTGCCTCTTCGAAATTTTCATATAAATGAAAACTGCGCTGTTAAACTGCTGAAGAGACAGCTTCTAGCTTACCATATGGAAACTGTGTAGTATTCTATATCTAGTAAGCAATGAGAAATGTGGAGTCTGCACAGGCAGAGATGCCCCGTTATTATAATAAAAGTATTTTTGAGAGTTGGTAACACTGTAAGGTTGGCATCATCAAACATGTCAACACATTAATTATATTTATATATTTTGAAATTTGAAATTGAAATTTAAATACACGATGTTATGTGCAAAGTTGATATTATGTTGTCGATTCAAAAGTCGTGTTTTAATGCGTTCTTCAATTCGAGTGGAACAGAGAGTACGAATACCGTCAAATGTTTGACAGCAAGTAAGTGGTCAACTTTTATATGGAAAAATGGAATTGTCGTAAAGTAATAGTGATGAAGAAGTAGCAAAAATATTTATTGAACGCCAAGAAAATGATGGCGATGTAAGCGGTAAAGATGATGCAGAAAAAGATGTAGGAAGAGTCCCAGATAATACCCCGCTAAGCTTAAGTTTTGACAGTGATTTCGACGAAAGGGGAAATAATGCTAACTTGGCATATGATAAATGAACAAATGCGATTTGAAAGGTTGAGACAACACAAGATAACACCCACTTTCGGCTGTGCCGTTACCATTAGCTAATAAAGACATACATTTCATTTGGGCAAATGACAAATCTTCCGATTCCATTTCAATTTTTCCTAAAACAAACTTAAAAGACTGCTGTAATTTGAGTCCCCAAGAGCAAATCGAAAAGTTCTTCGATGAGGTATTAGTCCAGCATATTGTTGATAAATCCAATGAGTATGCCATTTTCCGGGGAAAAAGAACCCACATATTACAAAGGAAGAGTTTCGTACCTTTTTAAGTATTTTTTAACACAGGTTACAACGGTTCAACCAGAATAAGAGATATATGGTGTAACGATGCTGTTATGGGGAATGCATTAGTGTACAATTGCATGCGACGTGGTCGCTTTATGGAAATATGCAGAAGTCTTTACTTTGCAGACACTGCCGCAAAAAACATTGATGGAGACAAAATGTGGAAATTTTAACCGTTCATAGATCACCTAAAAGCAAATATCTTAAAAAAAAATTCCATCCCACTCGAAATTTATCATATGATGAAAATATGATATTATATTTTGGAAAACACGGTTGTAAGCAGTTCATAAACGGTAAGCCCATACGATTTGGGTATACGGTTTGGTCCTTGTGCA
>NW_026089624.1:1793460-1832226 GCF_024586455.1 Bactrocera neohumeralis
CAATCCGATGAGGGAAAAGCTACCTAACGTGGTAACCGCATTGATGACCAGAGAGAGACAGATCAAGAACATAGTTGTATAGCTATGTCAGAATTGCGTTATTAAGTGGGTGACAATGAGGAAAAGTAAAATTGCCACAATTGGTCCCACTACGAGAACCTAAACGCTCTTTAGTTTCTTTGATTGGAAATGATTCTAAACACTTCTTGGTCAACATTCAGAAATGCAAAAGCTGTTTCCAGATGACGTCATTTGGAGCTACACATATAATATATATTAGAAGATGGTCAAGGAGTTTATTTGAATGAATCGAACGCAGCAGACAGAGGGGCGTGCCGCTCCGTCCGTCGACAACATTAACAAGTTTCTTCACAGTCTGTCAAACTGATGATTTTAGCGTGGCATATTAGAATCAGAGTGCATCATCGAAATCATTTCTGCTTCGCAAACAAGGAACACCAGTTGTAGGATATCCAAATGTATTTGCGTCTGACTCGCATCTACACAGTACATCCAAATAACGATAATTGTTATTATTTGCGGTTGTTGTTGGTGATTGTTTGTGATCCGACGTTTAAAAAACTGAGAACAGTTAATAGACAGTTGTGTGCGACTTACCGTGAAGCATGACAACTATTACATTTACTTGAAATCGATTCGCACTGGGATGATATGCTCAAGGATTCCGTAATATCTTCATCGCCGCATCAAATTCATTGTTTGCGACAATCATACGAACATGTTACCCCTCAAATCCAAAAGTTATGTGGGCTAAATATAGAGATGACATGTCTGAGGATGTTTTGCATCACATGCAACCTACACTACAAATGACTGCAAAAACTTACAAAGCGACATTGATCGTGATAGAAGACACGTATGCATGTGTTTATTAATGGCAAATAAAGTATTGTCATGTTTGCGAATGACAACCCCAAATAGTAATATGCACGGTGCAATAAATCACGAGTTACAAAGAGAACAACACTACGATATTGAAACATTGACCGAAAAAGTTCGAACAAGTAATCCACATTTAAATCAAATCAATAAATTTGATAAAAGCTGTGAACATTGGGTCTGGTGGAGTTTATTTCCTTGATTCTCCCGGATGAATCGGAAAAACGTTCTTAACACGTTCGTGGACGTGAATGCTATAGCATTCAAATTTTAAAGCCAATTTTTATTCATTTAATTTTATACAATCTTAAGTTTTTGTAATTAATACACATTTTAAAATAATGACCAATTGGTTCATTAGATACTTTCATATTATTTTATCTTTTCTCCGCGTATTTACAAATTTCCTCACTTCATTCTGGTTGAAAAATATTATCTATATCGTCGTGGATGCTATAGCATTCATTGTATATAACGGTTAAAATACGATGTTCTGACTACTCTTATAATATATGTCTAATTACATTTCGGATATTACAACTAGTTTCAAAAATAATTGCCTGTATATTTTTGCAGCTCCCTAAAATTTTTTTGCGTCCGCGAACGTGTTAATTTCATTGGCTTAGGCGAGAATCAGATCGCGAAGTGATGTTTCTCTAGCGTTGGCTTCATCTGCACTAGTTGCGACTCTGCTCGAAGACGCATCTTGCCTTGAAATTACCAATAAACTTGCAAATCACCGAAATACCAATTTTCAACATCGCCAAAAATAGCGCAATGGCTAAGATCCTACAGGTATGCAAACTGATTGTTTGGGATGAATGCACAATGGCCCATAAGAGATCTCTGGAGGAAAGAACATTGAAAAATCATCGTGCAAAACAAAATATTTATGGTGGGGCCATGATTCTGTTGTCAGAATATTTTCGTTAGAATCTTCCAGTTATTCCCGGATTTACTGTTGCTGATGAACTAAATGCATGCCTAAAATCATCGAATTTGTGACAGTAAGTAAAGACACTCCAATTAACAACTAATATGCGAGTATTTTTGCAACAAGATGAAACTGCAAATGTGTTTGCGTAGCAGTTGTTAGACATTGTAAGTAATAAAATCGCAGTGGACACCTCGACCGATTCATCATATTACGCACAGATGTCTGTCACATCACAGAATCAAAAAAGGAGCTTATTCAGCGTGTTTCCCAGATATAGCGGAACAGTTAAAAAATAAAGATGTTGAGAGTCTCAATGCGACCATTCAGATTTTTATTCCAGCGCAGTCGATTTCTTTTAAATCAGTCAACACCGTTATGAACCGTAGTCATTTATGCCACGGTGTTTTTAAATTCACTGAAATTACCTGGAGTACCAACTCACAATCTGCAGTTAAAAGAAGAATCAGTTGTCATAATGCTGCGAAACATTAATCATCATCGACTGTGAACCAGACTGGCTGTGAAAAAATTGATGATTATGTAATACATTGAGGAAACAATAATAAAATGAAAATACAAAGGAGAGGATCGTGATCCCGCGGATACCAATTAATCCAACAGATTTACAATTCGATTTTAAACGCTTACACTTCACAGTACGTCTGGCCTTTGCGATGACCAAAATAATTAGCAAGGAAATAGATGTTTGCGAAATCAACTTGGAGACTCCCTCTTTCGCGCCTGGACAATTATACGTCGCGTGTTCGCGCGTCCGTCTTCTTTGTTTTTTTACGCACCACATAACGCAACAAAAAATATACATAGTTTATGAGAAAGCTTTAAATTTATTAATAGACTGTATCTTTCAGTGCGTGTCTGTCAATATCAAATTTAAACCTTATAAGTAGCCAGTATTTCTGGAAAACTCTGTTTTGTAAGTAAGAAACATGATGTGCCGAAAATAATAATAAAACTTCATGCTTCGTTCAAAAAATTATTCTTATTAAATATGGATTCCTTTTGTTTGTTTTAAAATTATCTTATAAGTTAACACATTAGTCTGCTAATCTGCCCACTGTAGCGTTCTTAGAACTTCATACTCCACGCCAACCAGTAAGCGTGGGAATAGCCCACGTCAGCATTTTCCCATCAACGTCAAAATTCTTCGCTACTACAATATCATCGCGGTAGCAGCGATTCACGTGTTGTCTAAACTGCAACAACAATGTCAGGTGCAGTAGCAGCAGAAATGCCAAAATTGTGCCAAGTGTAGGGAAATCAGGCAGGGCTCATATGTTTAAGTTTTAGTCTTAAGCCAGACTTGAAAAACAGCACATAGTGCTGAATAAAAATTCTTTGATTACAGAAGTTTAACTTAAGCTTGTTAAGATATACTTGTAAAACTGTACTGTTTTGCACTAATAATTCACTTAATGTATGCCACCTTGTGACCAATAATTGTCCAAATCAAACCAAAACTCAAGCCCCTAGGTACCAAATATGTGGACCACAGTATCTATATTTGACTTTTGAATCGTTTTTCTAATAATTCTTGTGCCGAATTTGTCGGTAAGTGTATGAGCTATAAAGGGGTAAATATTTATAAAATTGCTTAGATTCCAATCTTCTGGTTGACGTTTTACATTGTAATGTATTTCCCTGACTTTGATTAGTGCAAGTTGCACCCGAACTTACTTGCTTGTTATTGAATATGTGAACCAAGTTTTATCAGGATCTCTTAATTTTACACAGTCACCCGGATTTCAACTCATCTCATCATCCTGATCATTTACTATATATGTACATATGTATGTACATAACTCTATATCTATCTTAATTAGTTTTACAACCGTAAAACTATTATAATCTGTAGCGGGATGTTGAAAATCACATATTAAACAACTTTCTGAAGCTCCTTCTGGAAGATTAAAGTTAGAATCCCGCAAACTCGCAAAACAAAGGAAAAAAGGACAAAAGGACAAAATTGCATAGTTCTGGTTGATTTAAAATATTTGTCGATTTTAAAATACTTTTCCGTGGCTCGCAAAAATCAGCGTCGATATATATAAATTATTAAAAATGCCTTTTTTACTTTCACAACAGTATTACTCGCTTTATTACTTATTGCTTAGTGATTTCTAGCATTCGACCTGACCTGGTTTGCCTTTTTTTCTCCACGGAGAAACGGTTTTCTGTTGTTCTTTCGAGCTGCAGATCTTAGCGGGTAAACTGAGCTATGCGGTAGTTGTTGTTGGTATTGCATATTTGGAAAGCCAGCGAACGCCACGCACATACCGCACATATTGGGAATTGAGTGCAAGCATAGGATTAGCTTAGATTATAGCATTAACCTTTGTGTCAGATTTTATTAACCCTCGTGTATGACAAGAGGCTCGAAGCGTCCTCGTTTCGACAAGGCATTTTGAATCTCGAAAATCGATGTGAAAGTGGGAACTAGGTTTACAAAGTAGTTTTAATAAAATGGTAATAAGTCGAAGTGATAGTGAACAGGTCCAAAAAAGATATAAAAATTTGTGTCTGTTTTTTTGTTACAGTTTTAGTAGCTTAGAACTAGACTTAGAAAATAGTTGTAAAGAAATGATAATAATTCAAAATCAAAAAAGTATTTTCGTTTGTATTGTGCGTGGGTTTTATTGTTTAAATTTAATTTTTTTAAGGAAATCATTAAAGAAAACTATCGCAAATTACTCTTGTGGATTTTTTTCCCTTCGATCATAACTGCATTACCGAGATCTCTGTCGACAAATTTTTCTATAAAAATATCAAATTTATTATCCAATCGTTTGTTTCTTCTCAAAAAAACTTTTTCTCCAACTCCGTGTCTTTTAAGAGTTTTACTTGCATTAAATTTAGGAAAACTTTAATATACCATCCCACGATTTCAGCGTTAAAAGTGGATTGGTTGGATAAAGCTGATGCTCCAGATTAAGAATATTTATAATTATAGCCGCCGCAAACTTATAGTTTTCGAAATATTTACATTTAAAGTTGTAATTTTAGCAAATTTTTTTTGCAATTTCTCGATTTATAGTAACTTTTCCTTTCTTATTATGCACTTTTCATACACTTCCTCTTCACTACAATGTTTCTACATATTTATTTTATATTAATTATTTAGATATTTGCTTAAAATTAGCATTTTATTTTTTACACAAATTTTATTACATGCACAAAAACATAAGTGTTTCGCGTTGTCAAATAATTCAAGGTGCGTTCCAAAGTAAACTAGACTTTCCGAATCTAACCTCCCCCCCCCTGCCATCTATATGTCGACTGGTGCCTTAGAATCTGCGATCTTTATCGATTGTCCAGTGAGAATTTCATGACATTTCATCGATTGGAAGTGAAGTTATTGCGTTTCAAGTGTCAGTATGTTTGTGTTATCGGTGCGAAAATGAGCTTCGAACAAAGAGACAACATTAAATTTTGTTTCAAAATTGGTAAAACTTCTACCGAAACGTTTCAATTGATGAAACAAGTTTATGGCAATGATTGCTCTCCCGTAGCAGCGGAAATTCCATCGAAACTGTGCATGAATTCATCAAAAATCAGCCGAAATCATCAATTAAATTCATGAAAATGGAATTGAACATCTCCAAAACATCGATTTATCGCATTTTGACCGAACATTTGGCCTTACGAAAGGTGTACGCACGGTTTGTTCCGCACAAATTGACTGAGGACCAAAAATTGCTCAGAATTCAACATTCGAAGAACATCATTATGACCGATTATTTGACCAAAGGTCATTCAAAAAGCTTGCACCGGCTTACTGGCGGCCATACCGGCCAACGAGCTAAAACACTCGTTCGACATGCTTTTGGACCGTGCAAAAAGCTGTATTGAAGCAGAAGGAGACTATTTTGAATAAAATAAATTGATTTTGCCGAAAAAACCAATTATTATGTTTTTTTTTTAAGTTCTGTTTACTTTGGAAAGCACCTTGTATGTGTTACCATATCCAAACGATTGAAAACAATAAAATTAAATAAAAAACTAAAACGCAGGAAATAAATACCATCTTCAAAATATTCAGAAATCCAACGATCCTACACCGGGGTGTGTCAAGTGTTTATCGAGTAAAACACCTTTTTGCAATGGGGGCCTTCGGCCGCCCTTCAAAAAAATTACCCTGGCCCATCAAAAATCATGATATATCAAGAAAAGGGGTAATGATTTATGTGTTTGGAGTATAATCCTATTTTGTATTCATTTTTATTCGTTTTATAAATGTGCATGTAATGAATTTTGTGTAAAATATAAAATGCTTATTTTAAGCAAATATCTATATAATTAATATAAATTAATATAAAATAAATATAATAAGTATAAAAAGTGCATAATATGAAAGAAAGAGTTACTATAAATCGAGAAATTGCAAAATAAAATTTGCGAAAATTACAACTTTAAATGCAAATATCTCGAAAACTATAAGTTTGCGGCGGCTATAGTTATATATATTTTTTATCTGGAGCATCAGCTCTATCCAACCATACCACTTTTAACCCTGGGATGGTATACTAAGGCCGGCCCTTAAATATTTTAATGGTTATTTCTTGAGCTTCTACTAACCTTCTTTTAACAGCGTTTAGTTTTTCAGCTGAATAATTGTGAAACACGTAAATAGGCTTAGCGTTTATGACATAGTGAATGCTATGATTGCATTTGTGGGTTGCTAGGTCAGTAGTTTCATATACTTGCATGTATTTGCTGCTGTTCCTTAATACAACGCGCTATTTCAAGCAATATAGCGTGGAACCTTTCCACTTGGCCGTTGCTTTCGCTGTGAGGTGTGAGGATGAAGAATTGATCAATAGAAAAGTGGTCACTTTGTAGTGTTTTTATTAAATTGGAGGTAAAAGCCTTTTCGTTCTCAGACACAACGGTTTTTATATTGTTGAAAATTAATACAACTTGTAGAAGAGCATCTTTGATATCAAGAGTGGTTCTTGATAGTAGTAATAAAAATATCGAGATGAAGAATTTGCCCTGTGAAATTTAGGATAGGAGTTTTGGCAACGCCAGGGTTTGGTGGCTTGAGCTGGTACTTATTTTCAAAGCAAATCTTACAATTTGCTATTAGATTTTTAAACATTTGGAAAATAATATTCTCTGGAAATTTGGTGAAAGTTTTCAGATAAACAGCAGTGTGGTCGATTATGTTCAGTAGCTACTGTTTCTAGTTGGTCATTCTTGTAATTCGGTGTGAACAAATTTAACAACTGGAAATTTGGATAATATGGGGTTCTGTATTTCCACTAAAATAGAAAGGTCACAATGAAGTCCCTTTGTTACGTTATAATTTAATGAAGATTTTAGCAGTTTACCAATTTTTCAACAGTTTCAAAAAAATGGTTTGTCGAGTAAATTTCGGAAAAAAAGTGCTAGTGTTTTTACTGAAAGTATATGATTTAGATAAAATGAATTGATTTTTAAATTGATTAACATGTTGCTTTATAGTTTTTATAGTGTTACTAGAAGACTCTTCACTGTGAGCGGCGGCACATTTTTTCGATTTTTTGCGTCTACATACATGTCCATTCTCCCCACGAAGAAATTTGGTTAATGTTTTTATCTTATCGGCATAATTTTTTACAAAGCGATGATAGTAGCCTGATAGACCGAGAAACGATCGCAGCGCACGCAATGTTGTTAAAATTTTATAATTCAATATTGCGTGGACTTTACCTAGGCAAGTTCTCATACCCTTTTCTGAAACCAAAAAACCCAGAAACTCAACTTCGGTTTTGTAAGACTTTGAATTTTCTGTTGATACTCTCATTCCCGCTTTTTTCAGCTTGCTGAAGATTTTATCGATGCTAGCCAAATGTGAGTTTCGTCGAGTGAATAAATAATTATGTCATCGATGTAAACGTGACAACACTTTCCGATATCCTCGCGCAGGACGTCGTCTATCGATCTCTGAAATATGCATTTTTTAAACCGAAGGGTAGCTTACATGACCCATACTTTCTATTGTTAATGCTAAACGCAGTTTCTTTCTATCTTCTTCGCACATAACAATCTGATGGAAACCAGATTTTAAATCTTAGGTGCTAAAATACATATTTTGATATTCCCATATTGGCCATAATTATAGTTGTATCCGGTATTGGATATCGATCAGGAACTGTTTGTTCGTTAATTTTCCTATAATCGATTACCGGTCGTAGTTACGGATTACAACTTTCATTTAAACCTTTTTTGGATGCAAGATGGACTGGGGAATTATATGGAGAACATGATTCTCTAATTATACCGTCTTTGATAAGGAAACGGATAGCTTTTGCTATAAATTGGATCATTGAGTACGAATCCTAGCCTTGACATTGGTGTTAAATAGTTGTGCTCTTTATGTGTGTTAATCATATCGCGAAGTTGAGTTTTAATGTGAAATGGAACAGATTCTTCTTCTATTATAATCAAATTGCTTTGGTTGCATGGGAGATGCTGTAGTTTCTCTTTACCGTTGCGGTAAACCAAGTATCCATTTTCAGTATCAACATTTGCCTCAATTTCTCTAAAAAAATCGTATCCAGTGATACCATCAAATGGACTTAAGTTGGGAAGTAAGTAAAATATTGAGGTATGACCGAGAACATTAATCAAGCATTGCTTATTTATTAAATTTGTCCCATTGATAGACTTTAACTTGAAGGGTTTACCGATATTTTTGATGCCATGCAGAAACGAAACATACATACATATATTTAACATAGTTTTTAGAAGTTCCGTCGTCGATTAAAACGCGTAGCTCCCGACCGCTTTTGGAAGTTTTAGTTATAAACGGCAGGAGCGACTTTAGTTGAAGTAATTAATTTCTTCAACTTCTTTCGTGTCGTTCTTAACGTGATTATATGTAGTTAGTATCATCATTAAGGCAACAACTTTCAGCATAATTTCTTAAATTATCGCCTTGAAAATACTCTTCATTATTTCCATCATAATTTACTTGATCGTAGATTTCTTTTACAGGTAGAAAGTTAACTTTTTGCATTTTATTTAGGGGTGTCTGATTTGAGGAGAATTGCGTGATCGCTTAAATAGCATAGGAAGAATCGTAGAAGGTTGCAGAGGCAGAGCATTTCATATTGACTGAAGTGGTGGAAACTTATTTCTATTTTGCTGGTAGTGGGGATTATCCTGATTTTGAGGAGACGATCGTTTATGGTAACAAGAGGTATTATTGTCGATTTCTATCGGCGTTGGCCTAGGGTGGGCGTTTTCAAAGTTGCGTGTAATGCGTTCAGTATGCTGATTAATCAGTTGGGAATAAGGTTTTGCTGGTTATGAGTTTCCTGCGGCAAAACACGGGCAAAATCATGACGCATGTGACTAATTTCAAGCTCTTGAGCTACTGCGAGTGCGCAGAGAAGATCCTTCGGTCTTGGCGAAAATAGATTGTCGCAGAATGGACAACAAAGACCCGATATGAATACCCGTGAAGCGTTTTCTCTTGCTCGATCGCTAAAAGCTGCAATAATTTCCCTATTACCAGTTTGGTTCATTATTTGTTTGTTAATTATGAGAGTTAGTTCTTTGTCAACTTTGTCATAGTACTCGGAAATTGATAGCATACCTTGCTTTAAGACGCAAAGTTCGTTCTCCAGAACATATAGTACGATGGTCTTTTGTCGAAGTACGATTGATCTAACCTTGCAATGATTGCTTGAAAATTAAGAAATGTATTGAGCGATGACAAAGTAGAATTAGCAGATTCAGTAATCTTGCTTCGAAATATTCCCGTTGCAATATAGTATTTTTCCGAACTCTCTTTATAAAAATTCATTGTAAACTGCGCAGCGGTCCTCCATGGCGGATATGATAACGAATCGCCTTAAATAGGTCCAAGCTAGCATTATTATCTGTAACAAAAGGGTCAATAGATTCCGGAGCATAAGTTTGAACGTTGGGAGACCTTAAACGATTGCTAACTATTTCTAGAACTTGTTCAATGCTAATGCTCATGTTGATATCAAAAACTCTTAAATTTACTTTTTTAAAAGCTTCAAATCGTAGTTTGTAGCAAATATCAAGATATATTAATGTTTTAAGAAACAAATTTAATTTAAAAAGTGGAGAAAAAGTAAATTATTCAATCGGATAAGCGAACAATGAAGTAGACCATTTTACTAAGCCAGATCGAGGATTATAACTTTCTATGCAAATTTGAGACCCGAAAAGTACGTTTAATATTTCTATGAACAACAAACATACATACGTGTTATTGATTGTAGTTAATTTTATTACTTTTATTCAGATAAAAATACTGAACTTATAGAATAAAACGTTCTGGAAGAATTGTGTTATTACTAGTATTTAACGTTTCCCTTTTATGGGCTTTTAAAAAAGCCTAAACCTTATTGTTTAAATTAAATAGTTTTCATTATTTTTCACGCTTTGCACGAGTTTTTTAGCAATATTTTTTGACTCTAAAGTATTTTTTTAAACACAAATGTATTACTTTTTATGATTTTGAATTATTACTTACAAGTTTTTTTGAGAATTTAAATATAAGTATTAATATTGTCCTCAGGGTAATTAGTCCTTTTCGCAAGATAAGTGATCTTCTTTAAAGTCCTTGAATATGACAGCGCAGTGGTTAGAAATTTTTAAGAAGTCCCACGTTGTTGGGCGTCAATTAGTAAAAATACCTTTTTATACTCTTGCAATCAGTTGCTACACAGTTTTGTTCACCTAACGGTTGTCAGTATCGCCTAAAACTAATCGACATGGATATAAGGTTATATCGGGTGATTTTTTAAGAGCTTGATAACTTTTTTAAAAAAAAAAACGCATAAAATTTGCAAAATCTCATCGGTTCTTTATTTGAAACGTTAGATTGGTTCATGACATTTACTTTTTGAAGATAATTTCATTTAAATGTTGACCGCGGCTGCGTCTTAGGTGGTCCATTCGGAAAGTCCAATTTTGGGCAACTTTTTCGAGCATTTCGGCCGGAATAGCCCGAATTTCTTCGGAAATGTTGTCTTCCAAAGCTGGAATAGTTGCTGGCTTATTTCTGTAGACTTTAGACTTGACGTAGCCCCACAAAAAATAGTCTAAAGTCTACAGAAATAAGCCAGCAACTATTCCAGCTTTGGAAGACAACATTTCCGAAGAAATTCGGGCTATTCCGGCCGAAATGCTCGAAAAAGTTGCCCAAAATTGGACTTTCCGAATGGACCACCTAAGACGCAGCCGCGGTCAACATTTAAATGAAATTATCTTCAAAAAGTAAATGTCATGAACCAATCTAACGTTTCAAATAAAGAACCGATGAGATTTTGCAAATTTTATGCGTTTTTTTTTTAAAAAAGTTATCAAGCTCTTAAAAAATCACCCGATATATATATAAATGATCAGGATGACGAGAAAAGTTGAAATGCCGTCTGTCTGTCCATCCGTCCGTCCGTGTGTAAGTGCAAGCTGTAACTTGAGTAAAAATTGAGATATCTTAATGAAACTTTGTAAACGGGTTCCTTAGTACAAAAAAAGTTCGAGTGCATAGATGGGCGTAATCGGACCACTGCCATGCCCACAAATCGCCAATCACCGAAAACACATAAAGTTCCATAACTATGGACTAAATTAAGATATGAGATTGTAATTTGGCAAAGGGGATCGCAGTAGCCAGGGGCACTAGCGGATAACAAATTTTGAAAAAGTGGGCATTGGCGCACCCCTTTCTATGTTGAATATGCATATCTCTTAAACCAATAAAGTTACAACAACCCAATTCGCCCAGCACAAATACTACAAGATTTACTACCGATAGTGTGAAAATGCATGAAATAGGATGAAAATCTCGCTCACTCCCTATAAAGCGGTACTGTTCAAAACTACTAAGTCCAACAAAAACTGTTCAAGACCCTAGGTATCGAATATGTGGACCCCAGTACCCATAGTTGACTTTTGATCGAAAATGTCGGTCAATGTGTGATATAAGTATATAGTATAACTGGAAATAAGGGATAAACTTTTTCTTATACTGGTATGTCTGTATGTCAAAAATGGGTTGAATTGGATCAACACTTCCCTCAAGAATATAAAATGTTCGGTTGCACCCGAACTTAGTTCTTCCTTACTTGTGTTACTTTCACAATAATGTTACTCGCTTTATTACTTATTGCTTAATGATTTCTAGCATTCGAATTCGACCTGACCAGACTATCTTTTTTTGCTCCACAGGAAAACGGGTTTTTATTGCTCTTTCAAGCTGCAGATCTCTGCGGGAAAACTGAGCTATGCGGGAGTTGTTATTCATTGGTATTGCATATTTGGAAAGTGAGCGAACGCCACGCACATACAGCACATATTGAGAATTGAGTGCAAGAATAGGCTTAGCTTAGATTATAGCATTAACCTTTGTGTCAGATTTTATTAACCCTCGTGTTTGACAACAGGTGTACCTTAACCCTTTCACTACCATGGGGATCATGCATCCCAAGAGAAATTTAAAAAATCGTCAAAAATAGAATTCAAGCTCAATTTAGATAGGAAAAAGTCCCATTGGTAGTTTACAGTATTTTTCGTTCAATATCAGCTGATTTGGTTTCGTTCAATAACTGTACTGCCTTTTATTGCAATTAACCGACAGCAACCTTCAGTGAATGTGCACGTGTTTGCCTATTTGTAAATGTATAAAAGTGTTTCTGTTTACTAAATAATTTGAGTGAATAAAATAAGTGTTTTTCAATATAATAAGGTGAGTTCGCAACAAAATGTTGTAAATAAATTCGTTTATTTGGGGTTTTGTCCAGTTGGGATATATGATCCCATTGGAATTGTATAATTCAAATAAGCGGGACACATAATCCCATTGGTATACATTTCCGAAATGGAAATATTCATAGAATTTATATCTTTCAATTTTACAGAATGAATAATAGAAAAAAATCTGCCAGAAATATGAGGGAAGACGACATTTTGGCGATTATCAATTCCAGCGACTCTGACGTAAGTGATTTTAGTGCTTCTGACTCAGAGTATATTCCGGATTCCGAGAACGAAGTAGACGAGTCTCCGAGCGAGGATGATGAAGTAACGGATATTGATAATGCAATAGTGTTATCCAGTGAAAGTTCCAATCTTCCAGTAGTATGGGGAGAACCATCAGTTTTATTTCGTCCTCGCTTTTCTATCACTGAAGACGTTGAGCCCATTCTGTTGGCTCAAATTTCAAGGAATGCAACTGAGTTCGAAGTCTTCAAATGCATTTTTCCAGAATCATTATTTATTTTTATCGCGCAGTGCACAAATGAACGATTGAGCATTCTAAAAAACAAAAAAGTTATAATATTGCACCAACTGATGCATCAGAAATTAAAATTTTGTTGGGCATTACGCTTATAATGGGTTATAATCAACTTCCAGAGATTTCTGATTACTGGTCCCAAAATGAATCCATGGGAAATGAGTACATAAAAAAGGTGATGTCGCGAACTCGTTTTCAGACCTTAATGTCAAAATTATATTTTAACTTCCCTGAGAAACCTGAAGCAGCATCTAAGCTTTATTATATAGAAGAAGTTACCAATTGTTTGAAATATACGTTTGTCAAAACTCGTACCGATAGTTTGCGTCAAAGCATCGATGAGTCCATGGCAAAATTTAAAGGTCGATCTTCTCTAAAGCAATATCTTCCGATGAAGCCGACTAAACGTGGCATAAAAATTTGGCAAAGGTGTGATTCTAAAACTGGTTATACATATGATTTTAATATTTATGCGGGTAAAGAGGAATGCTCAACATTATCAGGAACTTTAGGGGAGAGAGTCGTTTTTAAATTGTGCAAAACTATTCGAAATCCAGATACTGTGTTGGTTTTTGGCCGTTTTTTCACCTCATATAATCTGATGAAAACTTTGCCATTTGCTTGCGTAGGAACATGTATTCAAAATAGAAAGAACTTGCCAACCATTAGTGACCGTTTGAAGAAAGATGAATGTAAATTTTGCATTAGCGAAACCGGTATAATGGTAGCAAAATGGCAGGACTCACGTGAAGTTATTGTTATGAGTAACTGTCATAGTCCTACAATGTCCGCAGTCTTCAGAAAGCAAAAAGATGGTTCAAGGGTTGTTACTAACTGTCCTAAAGCATTGGCTTTCTATAATGAGAACATGGGAGGAGTTGACATATCTGATCAAAAGGTTAAAACTTATGAACAGAACAGAAAATCAAGCAAATGGTGGCGTAAAGTATTTTTCAAGCTTCTCATGACATCTATTGTAAATGCCCATATTGTTTATCAGGAAAATATCCACAAAAAGTTTCAACTGAAAAATTTTATTGTTCCACTCGCAGAACAGCTCATTGCGCAAGGAAGAGTTGGGACAAAAGTCAAAAGGACATCTACAACAAAAGGATCCAGGTCAAAAAGAGCAAAAAAAAATGTTAAACGTGGGAGATCATATGCCAGTAAAAGGTGATCGCCGCAGACGCTGTGTTTTATGCACCTCAATAAAAAAAGAAAAACGCACGTATTACATTTGTTCAATGTGCAAAGAGCTCTTATGCTTTGAATGTTTTGGCATGTTCCATAAGTAAATAAAACTTAAATTGAGTTACAAATAAAAACTAAATTTTATTATTCTCAAAAAATTATACCAATGGGATATATAGTCCCAATTAATACCGTGTAAATATACCAGTGGGACATATTATCCCAGGACATATCTTCCTTCTGAAGGATACGAAAAAAAAAAATTGTTTTATTTTTCTCTTTTAGAAGATTATATCCATCCGAAAAAACGACCTAAATTGTTTTAACATCGCTGCGTATAGTACGGTAGTGAAAGGGTTAACTTATACTAATATACATACTTATTTACGATGGTTCGAGGGCAAAGGTATTTGGCGGCAAAGGGCGCGATGACAGTCGGCGATTCGTTTATTTGCTTCTTTCGGTGCAGTTCGGATTTTCTACCAATACCACAATGTTGTGACGCTTTGTAGTTGCGTCAGTCATTCGACTTGACTCCTTGACATGAAAACAAAAACATGAGATGTTTGCGGCACTTGTTATTTCTTTATGAATATGTGTACATACATACATAGGTAGCTTGCATTTGCTTTCGTAAATATACACACAAATTTGCCAAAGAAATAATATACTCTGCTAGCCAAAAGTGGTGAAAAAACTTGGTTTTCAAATCCTCAAAACTAGTCAAAAAACTATTGAGCCCGCCATAGGCGCTGTGCAGATTCTAACCACTTTCCTGCTTGCACGTACGTAAAAATCTGATTATAAATCTCTGTTGCGCTCATTTCGTAGTGTTATATAAAAAAAAGTATATCTGAGCTGCTCTAATATCCCCAATCAATGCAAGGTTGCATTTTCGGATACTTAATTTTAAATACTTTTAGAACTCTAAACAAACATTTTAAATTTAAGTTTTTTTATTCCTTCTTTATTAATATAGAATTTTTACAGAAAATTATTTTAATTGTTTTATTACTAAAAATAATTAGTAACAAAATTATAGTTTTACCTAAATATTAAATATATGTATATGTATATCTTACATACAGAAATAAGTTGGGTTTTTGTCTGTTCGCTATAGCCGATCGCTGCATGAAATGAAAAATGGCATGAACCACTTCGAAAGGAATCCAATGAAGATGGTTTGTAAAAACAAAAATTTAGAAGACGTTACTTATTAAGTGTCTTACGAGCGTAAATTTCCATAAAGTGGCTTTTTCATACAATTTTTTTGTTTTGTTTTCTAATTGATTTATTTGTAAATTATTTGAATCGTTGAATTTTGGTCGTTTGCTTTCTTTATTTCGGCTATTCAAAAGGTAAATTATTGATAAATATTAAGTGAAAATTTTATGTGTGCATAATACAAAGTGATCAATTACCGATTGAAATTTATTACATGCCACGAAGAGGTCGCCCTAATATCGGTTGGCGTTTTTTTTTACCATCAACATACAATGGCAGCTCAAAGCACATCTACAAGTACTCGCAGGATGCGACGACATACGTGCGAAATTATGGACGGGCGGATTTGTTTGTTACATTCACTTGCAATGCAAAATGCCCATAGATTATGGAATTATTGGATCGCGATCAATCAGCAAGATCGTCACGATGTCATAGCACGACTTTTCAAACAACAGCTACGATGTTTGATGGACTTTATCTTGAAGCAACGTATGTATGTTAACATGGTGCTGTTAGATGCTAGATGTACTCTGTGGAATGGCGAAAAAGAGGTTTGCCGCACGCACACATCCTTCTTTGGATGGTGGATGTTGGTTGGTGGTTACACCAGATCAAATTGATGAAATCATTCCTGCGGAAATTCCTGATCCAGAGATAGATCCAGAATTATACGAAGCGCTCTTTGGATGAGGAATTCCACTGCTCCTGCCACATTTTAGTACTCTTGTTTCTCTCCTCTGTCCTTACCGATACTGTTTTAGGCGTTCATAATTGATATAAACGCTCGAGTTCATCTCCCTGGATGTCAATGGGCGGCATGCTGGCTAATACTTCAGCAGCGTCGATTGATATAGTCCGGAAAGCACTTATTACCCGAATTGCAGAAAGCCTATGCACTGCAATTATTTGTTTTGCATACGCTTTTATATCCATTGCCTGTATCCATACTGGTGCCGCATACAGTATTACGGAACTCATTGCTTTCGCTACATATTAAGAATCGCCGGCTGGAACGCACACAGCCTTCATTGGTCATCATTCTCGATAGGGCATTATAAATTATGTTTGCCTTGGCGGAAATATACTCCAAGTGTTCTTTAAATTTTAATTTGGAATCTAATATTACCCCCAGATACTTCAATTGCGGCTGCGAGGTAATCTTGCATTCCCCTACGGTGAGCTCTATTCGTTCTTCTATCTTCCTAGTGCTAATCAGTAAAACTTCTGTTTTTTTCCTCTGCCAGTTTCAAACTCATAGAAGAGAACCATTGGCGTAGACTATTTAAGCACTCATTACATTTATTTCTCAGGTCGGCTAGTTGTTTGGCGACTGCTACCACCATGAGGTCGTCCGCATAAGCTACTAGTTTCACGTCTGTTGGTTGCTGTCTTCTTAGCACCCGTCATACATACGGTTCCATAATAGTGGGCCTAACATTGAGCCTTGTGGTACTCCACTTGAGATAGAGTAGCTCTTGGTGCCTTCGTCCGTCTCAAAAATCAGCTTTCTGTTTTTAAAATAGCTCGTTATTATGTTTATGAGGTATTCAGGGGCCCGTATTTCATCCAGCGCTTTAATTATGTCTGCCCATTTTGCTGAGTTGAACGCATTTTTGACATCCAGGGTAATCGGGTAACAATACTTTTTTGTGCCACCTTTCCATCTTTTGCCACTTACTGCACATTTCGCAATATCGACAACTTCTCGTTGTGCGTCAATAGTGGATCTCTTTTTTATGAAGCCGTATTGTCTCTCTGATAATCCGCCGGCTTTTTGGATTGCTAGTTCCAAGCGGTTTCTTACAATGCTTTCGTACACTTTCCCAATCGTGTCGAGCATGCAAAGAGGTCGATATGATGAGGGTTCTTCTGGTGGCTTTTTTGGCTTTGGGAGTAGAACCAGGCGCTGAATCTTCCACGGATCGGGGAACACCTCTTCTAATATACACGCATTGTACATGTTAATAAATAAACTGGGTCTAAGAGTTATGGCTTCTTTAAAGGCTCTATTTGGTATACCATCTATTCCAGGCGCTTTAGAGTTTTTGATTTTTCTCGCAATAGCCAATAGTTCGCCTTCTGTGACTAATAGGGGTGGCTCCGTAGCTTCGTTTCTTTTAATGTAGGAAATGGATGCATGTGTAGGGAATAACGCTTCGACAACATTTTTCATAAATGATGCGTTCTTAGGCTGCTGCGACTTATTTTTGAATTTCGACATACAAATTTTGTATGCCGATCCCCAGGGGTCTATGTTCGCCTCCTCACAAAGCTTTTCGAAACAGGATTTCTTACTACGGATATTGACTGACTTCAGGAGCTTTTTTTTGGCATTTAAATTCTTCTCTGAGGAGGATTTCGTTTTCCCTTCCCTGGTTTCGCTGTGCGCGACGTTTAGCTGAGTGACAGAGCTTCCTCAGCCTGGCAATTTCGTCGCTCCACCAGTATACCGGCTTTCGATTGCTATTGTATCTTGTCCTGCGCATACTTGCGTCGCATGCTGCAACTAGTTCCTTCTGCACAGCGGATACTAAGTGGGTGGCGTCTTCGCCTGGTGCCTTTGCCGCCCTCCAGACGCTCTCAAAGACGTCGGTATCAAATTCTTTTTCACACCAACTACGTTTTCGAGAGAGATTTCTGCGAGACAGTTCCCTTTCTTGGGAGAACGAAACTTCAGCGATTATAGCCATATGGTCGCTATTTGTGTAAATATCTGATACCTTCCACTTAATATGTCTGCTAAGCGTGTCGTTAGCAAACATTAGGTCTATTATAGAACCTTTATTACCCTTTTGAAACGTATTTTTTGTGCCATTGTTTAGAATCTGAGGTTTGTTTGACTAATTAATTCTAGAATGAGGCGACCACGATGATTTGTAATTCTGCTACCCCAAGCAGTAGACCACGCGTTAAAATCATCCGCTATTATTATTGGCGATTTGTTTCTGGTCTCTAGAGACAGCCCCAGGAGAAAAATTTCTTCAAATTCTCTAATTCTTGCGCTAGGACGAGCATAGCACCTTACAAAATATGTATATACCTTGTATCTTCGCCCTTGTAAAGCCGTTATGGACTTTTTTGGAGCGGGATGAGAAAGCGTGTCCTTTGCAGGCCCATATTGCTGCCTTGCTATTTCTATCTTTACACCAAGTGCTCTCCGAACGCAGTCTATATGGTTCGCTTAGTAAGGCGACATCTATATTCTCTTCTTGAACTGTTTGTTTTAGCAGATCTTGTGCTGCAGCGCAGTGCTTAAGGTTTGGCTGTAACAACCTCATTTTTTCATTGTTTTCATCATTTGTACGTACTTAGGACAGGTCGTACTTAAGACGGAGTGCTATCCTTTGCAAAGCATACAGCTCGGGGCATTTTTGCATACTTTTGCTACGTGCACTGCAGCTCCTCAGCGTGTACAGAGGGCTGACCGATCAGTCTGACTGACACATTTGTGTGCTATATGACCCAGTTGGAAGCACCTAAAACATCGGGTAATGGGTGAGTATTCTCTAAGACGACAGATAGACCACTATATCTTCACTTTGCCCAATTTTAGTGCAACTTTAGCGTCTTGAGCGCGCAGACAAATAAGAGCTATTTGTGTGCCACTTCGGGTTTTCCTCATATATTTGACTCTTGATTTCTCCAGGTTTTGGAACCCACACTCTTTTTTTAGTGCCTCGCAGATTTCTTCTGGTGTTGTAATTTCGTCTAAGTCCTTACACACTATTGTAACGTTATGGGTTTTTAGCTGTATCAGCGCCATTTCACCCACCGCTCCCTCTAAGACGGTTTGAAATGATTCGGCTCACTTGTCTGCCTGATTTTTCAACTCGATGAGTAGGTCTCCTTTCATCGTCTTCCGTATGTAGGTCACGTTTGATCCCAGCTCTTCAAGACCACTGTCGCTTTTAATCTTCCGGAGAATATCAGCATAAGACGCACTCTCTTTTTTGGTTATTATGATGGCGTCCGGTTTCGTTCTAATTTTCTTCTGAATCGGTTTCTTCTTTTTCACAATATCCACCCATTTTTCACCTGTGCTATGTTGACCCGTAATATTTTCTTGTATTACTTTCGTTGGCTCACTGTTTACTTGTTGCACCTTCTCAATAGCTTATTTTGGGTTTTTCGTGGGGGGTAGGTCACCCGATGCTTCACGCAGCCGCTTTGGGGTATTCATCTCTTTAAAAATATGAGATATCTGGGTTGCTTTTTCAACCATATTTTTTTCTCCGGTTTCACGGTTTTTTTTTATATAAGCTCATTATGCTATTCAGTAAATAGCACATAGCTTGATTTACGTGCCTTTGACCAGCCATCATATTTTCCAACTCTTTAATTTTACAACCCAGCTCATTAAAATGGTCGGAAGTTTCATTATTTAATGAATTCTCTTCACTTCTGCTTGTTCGGTCCGTAGTTTCATCTCTAATTGTTGATCCAGCAGCAGTGGATTCCTCATTCCTGCCGTTAGAAGGCGTTCTCAAAATTTTAGAATTCCTCCGGAAAAGATTCTTTGCTGTACGACCCATACTATTCTCTGAGGCCATGCCTCAGTGAGAAAATAGTCTGGCTACACCTGTCAATCAGTATGTTCAATCCCTACCGCTAAAACCTTACTTATATTTTCAATGGTTGGCAACGCCTAACCCAAAAGCAAAACGAAAAGGGAGAAAGCGAAAACGGAGAACAGCTGATTAATCAAAACAAAACGGCATAAAAAATATGCGCACGAAATGAAATGGAAAATAAACTTAAAACTAAAAAATTTGCAAGTTTGTCACGAAAAAGCACAGGTATGTACAAATGAATTTTTATTTAAAACAAATTTTACTTAGCTATTTCTCTAGGCTTATTATCCACTTGAATCGTCCGGACTTCCGGTAAGTACCAAGACAAAAACTATGTGCTGTCACTGTGAAAATTGGGATTAATCCAAGAAAAATCAAGAGCGTAAAAAAAACACTTCCACTTCACTCGACTTGTCACACAAATCATATAGCAACCGAAGGATACTATATGATTAATGTACGCAGTTCAACTTCATCTGAGTCATTGCGTATTGTGAATGGTACGGTGTGTGCAACTTTTTGAGAAACATGCCAGGAATTACAATTATCATGATCATTTCGACATATCAGCCTTCAAATCCGTGTCAATTATGGGATACCAACAAAAGTGATATTGCCGAAGACATTTTACACCGTATTCGCTAAGAGCTGGAAATGGGCAAATTTCGGTTATACTTTCAGTGATTTGATATCAATTCCACCTGCCTTTTGTCAATTCACTTCAACGAAAGATGAACTCATCACGAATGTTTATCCGAACATTGACGATGCGTTTTGACAAAAACATCGATGTTTCAGAAACATCGACGCATCTTTTGCATCCCTACTGCGTACACATGTTAACATATCACCAAAGAAAAATTGAAATCGTTTCAAATAGCACAAACATCACAAGTCAACATGGCAGCCAAAGTCGCGAAGTCCAAATGTACATAGTGAAGCTTACAACAAAAACATTTTACAGACACACATTCGTCAAGCGACCTCGCTTCATTCATAAAAAACATACTACATATACACCGTTACATATCTCCGAACAGGCTTTGGCCTAAGTTTTCTCTATACAGGTGTGGGGAATAAAAAAAAATATTTTTCGGAGTCCGTTGTTTATTCAACACGCTTAGAATACAAAATTGTGTTTTTTGTCACCTGAGCTGTTCTGTAAAGTAACTTATTGCTGATCAGCGAAAGTTCCTCACTCAGCTAGCTATTTCACAATAAATGCTATGCTAGCACAGTAGCGTCAATTCTAAGTAATTCATATGTTTCTGCTTAAGTCATGTTGGCAACGGAATTGAATGGTATGAAATGTCACAGTTTGGAGAGTTAACTCCTTCCTTTTTAAGTTCGATCGTCCCCGATCGATTAAAAATAAGTTGTTGAGTTGCGATCCAATATTCCGTAAATATTAGCTACTTATTTTGAGTGATATATTGTGGAACTTTATAAGGAAAGTACCACTATTCTGTGCTCTTTTGTATCGGTATTAATTCTACCATTAAAATCGTTTGAAAGTATTAAGCCTGGCTGCATTTCTTATATTGTTGTAATTTTTTTTTCAGTTAAAAGTATTTTAATAATATATAATAGTGTTGTAGTATTGCATAAACTATTTATGTCGGCATATTCTAATGACTCTTCTATAATCAAAAATGGCATGTTTTCTTTTTTAAGCTTTTCTATAACGCTTTTAATTTTATTTTTTTTTTAATAACATATTAACGTAAGTGCGCCCAATTACGGCCTAATACCTAATCCCGTGCTATTTCGTTTACAAGTTTTTTAAATAAACAAAATAAGTCAATGCCACCCACCATTCAAAGGACAGTTATTTTAAATTGTCAAAAATATATTCAACTTTACATTTGAAAAATGTCAAACCATAAATAATTTTATTTCATATTAAATTCACATATGTTAGTTGGCTGGAAGCAGTTGCCTAGCGCGGTGGTGATAATTAACAAGTTTTGTTGTGAAAAGTGCTAAGAGTTGTGTAAAAATTATTTAAGACTGATATTATAATTGGGTAAGTGCATATATATATATATACTAAAATATTTGTACATTATAGCATTTTTTACCGAAATATATGTTTTAATATGAATTTTATAAAATAAACTCATATGATAAATGCAAAGTTAGAACGGAATTTGGTACATTGAAATTTCACCTGTACCGATCTACGTGCTATGAAACGGAATTAGGAACATATACCATATTTCGTTTTACTTTGTTTTGGGGTTGAAAATTGAGTTTTAATATATATTTAAATTCTTAGCTTAAAGTAAACTCTATAAATTGTTTAAAGATCAATTTCCGTCCTATCGTTTTTTGAGGAAAAAGCTTATTTTTTGCGTATGAAATTTCATAAATGAGCTTAAAATAAGCAAACACAATTCAGGGGCTTACTTTTCTAAAGCTATGTTATTGGATTAATAAGACTTTATTTGCGATGATTCTTCATTGGTGGAATTTAAATTAGTTACAAAACAGTTTACATCAAATATTTCGGGAACTCCCTGCTTAATATTTATAAAAACATGTAGCACGAAAATAGGCTTCAGTTTTTAATTTTGTGCCTAATTCCGTTCTATAGGCCGCAGTTGGGAACGGTGTGTTTCTAATTACATTTCAATTCATTTTAAAGAGATTTGAGTGCCGCCATCATGCCAAAATATACACAGGAATCATTAAATTTAGCTTTTGAAGCAATAAAAAGCAATCGGATGACATGTTACAAGGCTTCAAAGGTATATCGTGTTCCGAAGCAAACTGTACTGGACAAAATTAAATACAAGTATTCAAAAGGCTGCCCAGGATCTCTAGCTGTGCTAACGACAGAAGAAGAAAGTTTTATTGTCAAATGGGTTTGTTATCTGGCGGAAATAGGCTTTCCAGTAACAAAATATCAACTTGTAAACTGCGTTACTAACTTGGTTAAGGAACTAAATCGGCCGAATTCTTTTAAAAATAATATACCAGGCAGAAAGTGGTTGCAAGGGTTTTTGAAAAGAAATCCCACAGTGAGTCAACGTGTTTCGCAATCCTTAACAGTTTCTCGTGCGTCGGTAACAGAATCTTCTATAAGAAGTTGGTTTAAAAGAGTATATCAATACTTTGAAAATAACAATTGTCTCGATGTTTTAGAAGATTCAACACGAATCTTCAACTGTGATGAGTCCGCGTTTTTTCTTTGTCCAAAAGGTCAAGCAGTTTTGACAAAACGGGGTTCAAAGCATGTATACTTCAGATGATGTTAAAGAATGTGTTACATTATGCATAGGAGCTTCCGCTTCCGGTAAAATGATGCCAACTTTTGCTCTCTTTCCGTACAAAAGACTTCCAACCAACATACTTTCCAAATTTTCTTCTGATTGGGCTATTGGAAAGTCGGATTCAGGCTGGATGACCTGCGAAACATTTTATGAATATATAACAAATGTCTTTTATCCCTTCATCCTGAAAGAAAATATACAACTCCCAATCACGTCACGTCACACGTCACATTTGTCGCTGCATCTTATTGAGTTTTGCAAGAAGCAAGGAATCATACTTATAGCGCTTCTTCCAAACTCGACGCACTTGCTGCAACCAATGGATGTTGCAGTATTTCATAGTTTAAAAATAGACTGGAGAAAGCAAATACAAAATTGGAGAATGCTAAATAATTGACAAAGAATAAAACGGGAAGATTTCGGACCTATTGTTCAGAAATGCATACAATCTGCAATCACTTCTGATATACTACAAAACGGTTTTAAGGCTTGTGGCATATTTCCGTTTAATGAAGATGCAGTGGCTTACAATAAAATTTTAAAACCTGACATCAGAGACACATCCAATATAATCAGAGTACCAAATATGAATATCGCAGAAATTTCAGAGAACACAGAAGCAACAAAAACACTCGAAACTAATTCCGAAGAATTTTTACAAAGTTTTAAGAAAAGGTTGCCGGCTGAAAAGCTTAAACTGTTTATTGAGTGCAGCGGAACTTGGAAGGGTGATGTTAAAGACGAAAACTTATTTTACTTTTGGAGAAGTGTTAAGAATGAGCAAACAAGCAGCTGCATTGCAACTTCCGATCTTAATATTACGACTATTTTAGCTAACAACGACTGTTTGTTGGATATCGAAAACATGAGTATTGATTTCATAGATTTCAATGAAGAATTAGTTAACAAACATAATTTGAGCAGCTCAACTCCATCTTATGCCGTGAAGTCCAAGCAGCGTGAAGTAGTACATATATTGGACAGTATACCTTGCCCAGTAGCTCAAGCCATTAACTTCGAAGATATTCCAACAACTGTCAACCATCCACCAAGACCTCAGTTGCCCCCTAGGGAGGCGAATGACAATGTAGACGTGGTTAATATTAATTCGAGAACTCCACCAAAAAGCACAGTTAATGCAATAGAAATAAAAACATCTGAATTTCCAACGCCTTTCAAAAATGCTCTTTTCTGGCCAGAGCCCCAACCAGTGAACCCGAACAAAAAATTTGTCAAGAAAAAATTAACCCCAACTGTCGCCACTGCTTCTGAATACATTGAGTATCAGCGACGCTTGGATGAAGAACAAAAGATTAAGAAAGAAAAGATAATTTTAAAAAAGAAAGAAAAACAAGGTTCAAAGGTGAAAGTAAAACGGAACATTAATAATAGTTTTAATCCAGGAGACTATGTTGTAGTAAGGTATGAAGGCGAGAAATTTCCTGGGCAGGTGTTAAAAGTTACTAATGGGAATCCAGAAAAATTTCAAATCAAAACCATGACAATGAGTGGATCTAACTGGCGTTGGCCAGAAAAAAGAAGATATTTTAGAATACGACGCCGATGAAGTAGTTAAAAAAATTAATTTACCTCAGCCTATAAATAAGAGAGGAATATTTTCAATACCTGATATGTAATAAACTAAAATTTAATATTGAACTGACTTTATGTATATTAATGTAATTGAAATTATTTTATTTCACGTACAAGTAATTGAATGTATACAGTTTTACTAACTAAATACTTATTATTTTATGTTTATATATCGCATGAAATGCATAGCTGACAAATAATGTCATTAAAATATTTGAAGTTATTTTATTTTATCTAACTAAGTAATTTTCTATGTGATTTATGTGAATAAAAATGTTTCGTTGTGTTCCACGTATAAACTGTGTAAGTTTTACTAACAAATTGCTAGGAATAATTGAAATAAGAACCTTTTCTAATGTAGCACGGAATAAGGATCACTTTAGCACGGAATTAGGATTTTGACAAAATTTTAGCACGGAATTGGGGCCAATTGAGTGTTTCAGAAAAGCATTAATAAAAATAAAACGGTACAAAAATTCTATCATTTGAAAAGTCAATATGAAAAATAAAAGCTTTATTTACGATTTGTTTATAATTCTTCATTCCGTCTAACTTTTGATTCACTGTAATTTGCGTATATTCATCAATCTACCTTAATATGCCGTAATTAGGATCATTTACCTTATTTAATATTTTAGTTTTGGCCCATTTAATGTCAGGTTTAATGTTGATTAAATTTTCTTTTCCTATACTTATTCCATTTTCGATACTCAACGCAAATTTGTTTTCAATACCTCCATCCTTTTTAATGTAATTACATATTTCATTTATGTTATTTGCTAAACTATTAAATTTTAGATTACATTCTTCGTTTACGAACATTAGACTATTGTTATTACAGTTCAATTCGTTTATATTTCTACTTATAATTAAAAAATCTTCATGATCCGGACTACCGGCAAAATATTTCCATGTCGTTCCGATGAAGTTAATAGCCTTTTACTTCGAAATTTTATAGTGGTTTAATATCTTGTCTAGTGGCCTTGCTGGACATCGGTCGTATTTGCTTGTTTTTTAAATTTCACACATTCCAAATAATTATGTAACGTTGAAGTATCTGGTTTTTATTTTCAATGCTATTTCTATGAGTTCTAGTGTGCGTCAGAATTATTATGTTTTCCTGTTCCTCTTCGTTAGTAATGACATCTATTTGAGTTTGAGAAAATTAAACTTTCTTAAGAAAAATTGATTTTTAAATGTATAGATTAGACAGTCTAACTAAGGGAATTAATTTGAGAAGGTCGCGATAAAGCGTCCGCGACGACGTTAGATCTTCCAGGCTTATAGTACAATTTCTAACTATATTTTTCTAAGACAGCCTTCAATAGTTTCATTATGCTTTAAATTTTTTTATTGCTTAAAGCATAAGTGAGGGGTTGATGACCTATGTATATATATCTTAACTTAAGCTGTGCCATATAACAATTTTCTAAGTGAATTTAATTTTCATTTGCTGCATAGTTATCTTCTGTCTTGTTTGAGTGAGGACTGCCTATCGCATAATTAGAGTCATCTGGTGTAAGAGAGAAATCCAATTCAAAATTTGGATATTCAAGCATTTAGTCTCTTGAGATAAGGCTTGCTTTTCATTTATTAAAAGCCTCTAATGCGGCAGTATTAAAATTTATTTTAGTTTTTGAAGTGATCAGGGGTCTTGCAATTTTTGATAATCTCGCACAACTCGGCGGTAACATCCTGCTAAACCGAGAAAAGATCGTAGCTCTTTTATACAAGGAGAGTTCCAAAGTAAACAAAGCATTTTGAATCTAGCCCTGGTGGCGCCATTATATGTCGACTGGTGCGTTCTTTATCTTTATTGTCCAGAGAGAATTTCATGACATTTCATAGGTTGGAAGTGAAGTTATTGCGTTTTAAGTATCAGTATGTTGGTGTTATCGGTGCGAAAATGAGCTTCAAACAAAGAGCTAACAATAAACTTGGTTTTAAAATTGGTAAAACTTATACGGAAACATTTCAATTGATGAAACAAGTTTATGGCGATGATTGCCTATTCCGTAGCAGAGTGCACGAGTTCAAAGTGGTCGTGAGGACATAAATGACGATCAACACGTGGGCCAATCAAAATCCGTGATCACCGGAAATTCCATTGAAACTGTGCGTGATTTCATCAAAAATCAGCCAAGTTCATTATTGAAATTCATAGAAATGGAATTGAACATCTCCAAAACATCGATTTATCGCATTATGACCTAACATTTAGGCTTACAAAAGGTGTGTGCAGGGTTTGTTCCGCAAAAATTGACTGACAACCAATAATTGCTCAGAATCCAACATTCGAAGGACAATTACTTGACAAAAAATCACATTTTAACCATTAGCCACTCCCCGTATTCACCTGATATGGAACTGTGCGACTTTTTGCTTTTCGGAAAAATGCATTCGCATATGAAATGAAAGCGTTATGCAGAAGTAGAGGCCATTCAAGAGGCTTGCACCGGCATATTGGCGACAATACTGGCCAACGAGCTAAAACACTCGTTGGACATACTTTTGGACCGTGCAAAAAGCTGTAATGAAGTGGAAGGAGACTATTTTGCATAAAATAAATTGTTTTTGCCGAAAAAACCATTTGTTCTGTGTTTTTTTAAGTCCCCTTTACTTTGGAACGCACCTTCTATATTAGGGCAATTTTGAATTGCGTCAAATTTCAAGGGATTGGTTTTTATTCCTTTTGCGGTAATTATAAAACCGAGGTATTCCACAGATTCTTGGAAAAAATTACATTTATCAAGGTGTACTTTTATATATGTGAACAGCTTAAAGTGCTTCAAAAATTAGTTCAATATGGCGAATGTGTTCGCTTTTGCTTTGGCTAAAGGTGATTCGATCATCTTACCGATATGATCGCGTAATATGTCATCAAGGGCTCTTTAACACATGGGTGGAGCATTTTTCAGAACGAAAGGCAATTTTGTGAACTCATACATGCTTCTCATTTTAATGGAAACGCTGCTTTTCTATGTCAGATTCTTTTACCGGGATTTGATGAAAATATTTTTTCTGCTCTAATTGTGATAAAACGTCATTAATTATAGGATTAGGATGTCTATCCGCAATTGATAGCTAAGAAAGCTTTCGAAAGCTTATGACGATACTATAATGTTTATTTCCGGTGGAGTCCGACCTTTTCGGGACTATACAAGTACAGTGGGTTGCCAAATTATTAGGGACAGTCACATTTTTCCCCAATTTGCTCCTTTGGGCGCAGTTGAGTGCGGTTTTAAGAGGAACAACTTTACAGAGAAGTACTTTTTGCGTTCACCACATCTTGCTAACTCCAGTTTTAAGTGTCTTAAGTAGATTTTGAGAGTTAATGTATTTGTTTACTTTCTACAAACATTTTATTAACGGTAGACTCGCAGGGTGCTGAACACGTATTTTAGTGAAATTAATTATTTAAAAAAAGCTTTTAACATTTTTGTGCAACAAACGCAGATCAAATGTAAGTATCATAGTTGAATTATTAAAAAATAATGAATTTGGACCGATTTTCATTATAATTTTTTTTTTTTTTTGCTCCAGTATGGGTCGAGGGTGTGATTTGTCCCCAAGGAAACAATCACAGATTAAAACTCTTCTCCAGCACACAAGCCATTCGCAAAGGAAGATAGCAGAACTAGCTGGAGTTTTTAAGACAGCAATGAATAAAATAAAGATTGAGTCAAAATCAGTCACTTTCGCCAAAAAGAAAAGGTAAGAGTGGAAGAAAACGCATAACAACATCACGATCTGACCGGAAAATTCGGGACGTCTGCTTGCAAAACAGGAAGAAAAGTGCTGGGCTCTTAACTCAATTAGTTCAAGAGTCTGGAGTACTAGTATCCAAAAGAACTGTGCAGCGAAGGTTAGCAGAAGAAGGGTTGACTGGTCATGGTCCTGCTAAGAAACCTCGGTTAACAGATGCGATGAAGAAAAAACGTCTTGCCTGGGCCCAAAAATACCGCCAGAAGACTGATAAGGACTGGAGTAAGGTCAGCTATTATTATTACTGTCATCTTACACCATTTTTTAAATCATATCTTTGAAAATAATAAGCAACTTTCTTTTTTTTCAGGTATGTTTTTCAGATAAGTCAACATTTGAAATTCTGGCCGACAAGAGCAGCTTCGTCCGGCGACGTCCAGGCGAAAAATATCACCCTGACTACCTTGTGGAGAGGGTTAAACACCCTGTTAAAATAAAGGTGTGGTCTGTCATAAGCGCTAAAGGGGTTGGACGTCTCTACATTGTCCAGGGTACCATGAGACAAGATCAATACAGACAAGTTCTGGAAACTCGACTGTTACCGCAACTTAAGGATTGGTTCCCAGACGGTGAGGAAGTCATTTTTATGCATGATTCAGCGCCATGTCATAAAGCAAGAAGCATAACCAAATTTCTGGCAGACCATAACATTCCAGATTTACCTTGGCCTGGCAATTCACCTGACATGAACCCCATAGAAAATTTGTGGCAGATTACCAAGGCCGAAATTGCCAAAGAGATAATAACTACCAAAGTAAAATTGATTGAAAAGTTAATAAATGTATGGCACTACAACCCCATGATTAAAGACGTGCCTTAACGTGCATAGAAAGTATGCCCAGACGAATTAAAGCACTCATTGAGGCCAAAGGAAATGTGACTAAGTACTGATTATTAATCAGAAATATTTTATCTCGCTCATATGTATATTTTTGAAATAATTTTTTTTATTTTTTTTTGTTCTTATGTTAGTTTGTAAATTACTCTTTTATTGTTATTAAAGCTTTTTATAACTAAAAAAGACCAATACTTCACTTATACTATATTTTTGTGACTGTCCCTAATAATTTGGCAACCCACTGTACATACCCGTATGTTACATGAAGACCTAGATGGTCTGATTATACCATCTTCTAATAATTTTTGTAACTGGGTTTGGAACTCAGATTAACGTGAAACTGGGTAAGGGTAAAATTTAGTATATACTAAGGAATCGGTGTTCATTCGGATTTCTCCTACGATGCTGATCGTATAAAGCAATTTTTCATTAAGTTCCGAGAAAAGTCCTTTATTTATTTATTCATATTACTTTGTTGAGTTGTTGATAGTGTTCAAGGTGTACGGACGTGTTTTTAATTCGCTCCGCGAATTCTGTGTTTATAATAAATATAGTTTAAAAAAACTAAAAAACACGCTTTTAAAACATATCAAACTAAAAATTGAAAAATAATTCCTGCATTATTGTGAGAAAAGCGTGGAATGCTCGATATATGACCAAGCACCCCACGCTTTTCTCACAATAATGCAGGAATTATTTTTCACTTTTTAGTTTGATATGTTTTAAAAGCGTGTTTTTATACTCTCGCAACAATGTTGCTAACGAGAGTATTATAGTTTTGTTCACATAACGGTTGTTTGTAAGTCCTAAAACTAAAAGAGTCAGATATAGGGTTATATATACCAAAGTGATCAGGGCGACGAGTAGAGTCGAAATCCGGATGTCTGTCTGTCCGTCCGTCTGTCCGTCCGTCCGTGCAAGCTGTAACTTGAGTAAAAATTGAGATATCATGATGAAACTTGGTACACGTATTCCTTGGCTCCATAAGAAGGTTAAGTTCGAAGATGGGCAAAATCGGCCCACTGCCACGCCCACAAAATGGCGGAAACCGAAAACCTATAAAGTGTCATAACTAAGCCATAAATAAAGATATTAAAGTGAAATTTGGCACAAAGGATCGCATTAGGGAGGGACATATTTGGAAGTAATTTTTTTGAAAAAGTGGGCGTGGCCCCGCCCCCTACTAAGTTTTTTGTACATATCTCGGAAACTACTATAGCTATGTCAACCAAACTCTACAGAGTCGTTTTCTTCAGATATTTCCATATACAGTTCAAAAATTGAAGAAATCGGATAATAACCACGCCCACCTCCCATACAAATGTTATGTTCAAAATCACTAAAAGCGCGTTAACCGACTAACAAAAAACGTCAGAAACACTAAATTTTACAGAAGAAGTGGCAGAAGGAAGCTGCCCCCAGGCTTTTTTTAAAAATTGAAAATGGGCGTGGCGCCGCCCACTTATGGACCAAGAAGCATATCTCAGGAGCTACTAGACCGATTTCAATGAAATTCGGTATATAATGTTTTCTTAACACCCTGATGACATGTACGAAATATGGCTGAAATCGGTTCACAACCACGCCTTCTTCCAATAGAACAATATTTTGAATTCCATCTGATGCCTTTTCTGTATAATACGAGTACATACATTAGGAACCAATGATGATAGCGGAATAAAACTTTACAAAAATACGGTATTTGAAAAATATGTAAATGGCGTATACATAAATCTCGATTATCACTTTATCATGCGAGAGTATAAAATGTTCGGTGACACCCGAACTTAGCCCTTCCTTACTTGTTTTAAACTATATTTATTTTTAATTTTTTAGTTTGATGTGAGAAACCCCAAATTTGTTAAAATATGAACTATGGCATGTAGTATGGGTTAAGTAAATCGATAATTAGGCAGCATTTAATATCTACTCGTAACCTTTCATTGACTTATTGTTATATTATTTGCGACCAAGTTCTATTCACGGCTTTACGAATTATTACTTCTTAATCGAATCATTTCTTCTAAAGCTTCAATGTTACATGGGGTTTTACCTGTCAACTTTGAACAGTCTAGTTCTTCAATTCGAGCACCGTCCAAAGATCTACAACGACTAAGTGCTACATAAGCTTGTCCAGCAGCAAACAGTCGAGAGCCCAGATAAATTACTGCATGATCTACTGTACAACCAGACCACGAAGTTGCGTAAATATGTATGAAGATGTATGAGCGTGCATACATATCGACGCAGATTTTTGCGAGTCACGGAAAAATATTTTATACAAATATTATAAATCTACAACAGCTATGTTGACGCTTTTCTCACTTCTTTCTGTGAAGAAGCATCAGAAAGTTGTTGAATTTATGATTTTTAGCGTTTGCCATCGTCGCGAAAAGACACTTGTTGGTAAACGCATACTCGGGGAGATGTGAAGGTGGTCGCTTTTATGAATGAAGCGAGTTTGCGTGTTGAAAGTGCGCTTGCGTTCATGAATGAAAGATGTAAGATTTACTACATTTGGCTGCCATATTGACTTGTGACGCCGCTGATGCTATTTCAAACATTTGTTGTTTTTGTAGAATAATATTTGTAATTTTTGCGGATGACATATCTACATGTGAACGCATATAAATATGTATGTTGTGTATGCTTTATTTGTGTGGGAATGTCATACGCACATATTTACATGTGTACGCGGATAAGTATGTCTGATGCCATTTCAAACAATTGTTTTTGTAAAGCAATGTTTGTAGTTTTTGGGGGTGACATATTTGCATGTGTACGCATACATATGTATACAAGTATGTAGGTTTGTGTATGCGTTATTTGTGTACCAATGTCATACGCACATATTTATGTATGTACAGATGAGCAGGTCGCACATGTTATTATTGATAAGTGATAATATGATTTGAAATCGCGAAAGCGAACTTAAACACATATGGTCATGATACGTGTGAATATATGTATGTATGTACATATGTACATATGTATGTATGTAAGTTTTGAATGATAAAATAAACGATTAATGTTCATTTATCACTATTGTAATATATTTCAATTTTTAAATAATATTATGAAAAATTTGTTATGTACATAAATATGTAAGTATGAATATATCTAAGACAAAAAATAATTAAAAAAAGGCTTTATTTTTACATTAACTACGAATGTTGCTCTGAAAAAGTAATTTAATTTAAATATATTCAATTGTACATGTATTCATAAATATATGTACACAAAAAGAATTCATACGAATACACATGTTTGCATATAAACGTATAAAAATATAAGCAAAAGAGCGAACATACATACATATGTACGTCTGTTAGAGCAATATATACATAGTTTTGGACATAATTTTTATTCCACGCGCTGCTCTGTTCAAGCAAAATGTTAAAATTTCTGCTGCAGAGCTGGCTGTAGTGAAAAATACTTTTACGATCTCCGCGCCGTGAACCTTCTCTATGATAGACGTTCTCTGTTTATAACATATATATCGTATATTTTAAATATGCATACGTTCTCTGGGTACATACCTTGAATCTTATGAACGAACGATCGCCCAACTCAGTATGCTATTCAAATATCACCAAAACTAGTTTTATATAGATGTTGCATGCTTTTAAGCGCATCTTTTTGGTGAGGTGCTTAAGTTTATTATCGCCTTCGTACAGTGTCGCTCAAATATTCTAGGTTTCAGCACCACTTAAAAAAGTTACAAACATACAGTGTCGGACAAAACTCATTGGACTAATTCGAGTCTCACACATGTTCCGTCATAACTTTTTACATAGATGCATTAGAAGAATAATTTTTTTTGCAAAAGATAGACCACATATTCTTTATTAAGAAACAATGCAATAATACTAACTTTTATGTAAAATTTATAAATTACAACAGAAGGGAAAAAAGTAAAAAATTCGTGCGACATAACTCATTGGACTAACACTTTGGATATCGAAATAACCACTTCCATTGAATTAATTTACCGTTATGTGGCGGGAAAAGAATTTTGCAGGTACTTACTATAATTATAATTATTATAAATCGTAGATCACACTTATTCGAGTTGTTTATTTTAATGATAACGAGTGTGTTGTGAAATATTTAAAGTTGTCCCGAATAATGCTACTAAAAAATTATTTTTGACAAAAATAGTAGACAAAACACATTCAACTGAACTTAAATTATTAATTGTAAGCAAATTCACAAAAAATGTGTGGAAAAGAAGCTTTAAAAAAATTATTCTCTGGGGAAAACAACTGTTTTTGCTATTTTACGCAAGAACAAAGCTGAAGGAACCGTTAAAAAACTTAATATTGGAGGACGTCTCAGAGTCAATTCGGTAAAGTATGACTTGCGAATAGTGCGCGAGTTTATAAAATATCCCCAGATATCAACAAACAATGTTGTAGATAGCTCACAACTAAGAGAGAGTACGCGTACAATACAACGGCGCGCCTTATATCTTATATTTCCAAAAAATCGGTTAGCACCTTTGAATTTGCGAACTGCATATAAATTGGTCTGAAGAGCAATGGAAGCCGATATTGTTTTCAGATGAGTCCAAATTTAATTTGCAGAACTCAGATGGAATGACAGGTATACGAAGACCAACATGAAGCGTTTAGAGTGTCGATATTTGCAGGGTGCAGTAAAGCATGGTAGGGTAATATAATGGTGTGGGAATGCTTTTCTGGTCAGGGTTTACAGAATAGAAGGGAACATGGATGGGTTCCAATATAAAAATATACTGCCAACCCAAATGTTTCCTCACGCTATCCAAAAAATGCTTCCTGATTGGCAGTTTCAACATGTCAATGACCCCAGGCACATCCTCAAAGTTGTGAAGGATTGGTTTTTGGAATAATAAGTTTATGTTATAAGATGGTCCGACCAGTTTCGTGACATGAATCCGATTAAAAACTTATGGGAAATTGTCAACAGGCACATTAAAGAGGAACAGGTCCACGGTTATAAAAACAAACTACTTGATGTATTAAAACGAGCCGAGAATGGAATAAATGATTCACATATTAGTAATTAAATTTCATTTATGCCTAAAAGATGTGTTGCAATAAAAAAAAAAAAATAATGGCTACTCAGTAAAATATTAATTTAAAACTAATTTACTTTCATATTTAGCTAAAGTCCAATGAGTTATGTCGCACGAATTTTTTACTTTTTTCCCTTCTGTTATAATTTATAAATCTTACATAAAAGTTAAAAAATATTATTGCATTGTTTCTTAATATAGAATATGTGGTCTATCTTTTGCAAAAATTATTCTTGTAATGCATCTATGTAAAAAGTTATGACGGAACATGTGTGAGACTCGAGTTAGTCCAATGAGTTTTGTCCGACACTGTACATACATACATACATACATACATACATACATACATACTAATGAAGCTACTAAAAGCGTATTAAAAAAGCAAACAAGCAAAAATTACAAAACAAAAGATTGAATAAATAGAAAACAAACAAATAGCAAACAGTGCACACAAATTGTTATTATTTAACATAAACAAATTATGCACGAAACAAAAAGTAAAAACACAAGAAAAGAAAAATAATCAAACAATCAAAAATGAGTGCTGCTGCTCAGCCTCACCAGCAAGGCCGTAGGCTTTCTTTAAATGCCTACTTTAACTTTGAAGAGCCAACAACAGCAACTTCTGGCAAACACAAAACTAACGGCTATGACTCATCATCGCAGCGCACAGTTGAAAGGGCAACAAAGTAAGCGCAGTCAGCAGAAGTAGCAGAGAACAGCAATCGGGCAACAACAAATGCGCTGGCAGCGACCAGTATGCAGGTACCAGCAAGCACCCGGACAGCGAAGGAAAACAAAATGCAAGGTGAGAATGTACCAAGCAAAAAAAAGGCCGCCTGTTCTGTATTAACGTAAAAAGTAAATTAAGCCCAGTAAAATCAGCGGTCAATACCAAAAAATTTCAACCAGGCACGCCAAATGGTAAAAGGCCAGAAATCCTAAATGGTAACAGATTTGCCATACTAAGCAATGGTTCAAACGACGATGCGAAAGGTACCAGCACAGTCGTTAATGCCAGACCAGCTCCAATATATTTGCGCGAGCGTAGCAGTAATACTCTTGTTGCGAAATTAACTAAAATTGTAGGTACTAACAATTTTCATATGGTGGCTTTGTTTTTTTTTTTTTGCGGTCATCATCATCGGTGCTATCGTCACAGCAGCGGTATGTGCCACTTGCAGATCACTAAAAACCCCCCCTCTAAGGAACTGTCGTCCACCCTGGGACCGCATTTGCATTACTTCAGGGTGGCGTTCCGGTTTTCTCATTGAGAGATCTACATTTGCGCACCTGATCCAGGTCCCGCTTTTTGCTGCGAAGTAAAATTGCCTCACTCTACAACATGACGCTGACTAACTTGTCCGCGTTTATTGGGCCAACCAGGTTTCCTACGGCGGTGCGTTCTCGTTGCCAACGCACACATTCAAAGAATGTGTGTTCAGCGTCGTTTTCTGTCGGCTCGTTACATAGGCATGACGGCTCTTCGACTTTTCCCATTCTGTGGAGGTACTTTTTGAAGTATCCGTGACCGGATAATAGCTGGGTTGTGTAAAAATCGACTTCTCCGAATTTACGGTTTGTCCATAAGTCTAGACTTTTTATTAGCCTGGCCGTCAATCTGCCGCGACTTTTATTCTCCCATCTTTATTGCCATGTTGTTAATGTATCTTTCCTTATTTGTTGTATTGCGCTTTTGTTATTATCGTATGATTTCTTTAGCTCCCACAGCTTTTTCCTTTCATATGCTAGAAGGTCAATTGGGGCATTACCGCTTATAACTAATATTGCATCGCCTGATACTGTCCGGTACGCTGATGCAACTCTGAGGGCTGCAGTGCGGTGCACTCTGGCCATTACCTTACGCCGGTTTTTCTGTTTAAGCGCGTCTGCCCAGATCTCGGCTCCGTATAGTAAGACGCTGATTGTCGTCGACATTTGGAGCTTTCTCTTTTCTTGCCTAGGGCCTCCTATGTTGGCCATTAATCGGCTCAGTTGAAAGGTGATCTTCGCTGCCTTTCCTGCGGCGTGCTGGATTTGTACCCAGAAGGTTAGTCTGGGGTCCAGTCTTACGCCTCGAGAGGTATGTGCTTGCTTATCTCGAGAGGTATGTGCTTGTTTGTTAGCAGCAGTAGCTCTGTTTTCGCCGTAGCGAGCTGGAGGATGTGTGTGTCGAGCATGTTTGCGTCCGTATCATGACCTGATTCAGCTTTCTTCGCGCTTCTTCTGTATCCCTTGCTGTGATTACTGCCGCAATGTCGTCCGCGTACCCAATTAAATATGATTCGTCTGGCATTTCTAGTTTTAGTATAGCGTCGTAGCTAATGTTCCATAAGTCTGGGCTGCTTCTACGCTTTCAGTGACGCATTTTATGGCTCCTATTGTTGATCTTCTGGCTCTGAAACCATGTTGTCTAGGGGACAGTCCTCCAGCTTCGTTAATAGCCGCTTCGAGTCTGGGTTTTATTAGGCTTTCGTATAGCTTTCCCGCTGTGTCAAGCATGCATAATGAACGGTATGCTGATGGCGAATTGGGGTCTCCTTTTCCCTTACTGATTAGCACCAGCCGTTACTTTTTCCATGGTTCAGAGAATATTTCGGTTTCAAGGCAGGCATTGTACATGTTCAGTAGTACCGCCGGGCGTTCTGAGCGATTATTTTGAGGATTTCTGCTGGGATCCCGTCCGGGCCGGGTGATTTGTTGGTTTTGAGCTTGCCAGTGGCTAGCTGCAGCTAACAAACACAAATTAACACGTACCGTTCCAAACGGGGTTAGATCGCTGAAAAAACAGCCCTTGGTCGGATAAAATCCGAGTCAATTCCGGTGCGTAGAACCGACTGTCGTGGCTAGCTGCAGCTCTTCAAGGGTGGTGCCTTTGAGAAAAGGCAATATAGATGAAACAAAAATTCAGTCCTACACTGAAAAAAGTTTTATGGAAATCGTTAAAATTTTGTCAAATGAAAAGAATTATTATTCGTACCAACTGAAGAGCTCTAAGAGCCTAGTTATTGTAATTAAGGGTATAGAGTCCGCCGCAGACTCTAGTGAAGTCAAAGAAGCATTGGAAGAATACGGTTTTGGTATTAAAACTGTTGTAAACATATTTAATAGAAACAAAGTACCACAGCCAATGTTCAAAATAGAATTGATGCCAAATTCTAACCAACTAAAGAATTTACAATCTAAAATGTCTGCTCCATCGCAGAATCACCGTTGAGGAACCACATAAGAGAAATGGTCCAGTACAATGTACAAAATGCCAAGAGTATGGACACACGAAAGCATATTGCACTCTACGCAGTCACTGTGTGGTGTGTGGTGATCTACAACTTACTTCAAAATGTACTCTTAAAAAACAGGATTTAAATAAAAAATGAAGCAATTGTGGAATAAATCACACTGCTAACTACAGGGGTTGCCCTGTATATAAAGATTTGAAATTGAAGTTGCCACAGGGCATTCAAGCACATCGTAATCAAATGTTGAATATTCCTCCTAATGAAAATATTGAAATCGCCGCCCATATTTCAAAACCAGTAAATCTTAAACAAAATGCTACACAAGGGAGCTATGCAAACGTGGTGAAAGGCAATACTACACAAATGCAATTGGCCCAAAAGCAAATAAATGGAAGCGTTGAAACTATGATTTTCAACCTTACCCAATGTATGACACAATTGATGGCTTCAATGCACAATATGATTCCAGAGATAATCGAATCACAAAACCAAATGTTGCAAACCTTTTAAGTAAAAAATGAGTGTATTGAACATTCCTTTATGAAATGTTAACGGTGTTAACCAACATAAACTGGAACTTATTAGATTTTTGGATGAAAATAATATTGATGTAATGCCATTGTCAGAAACTCGTCTACGAACAAAAACAATTTCTTTATACCGGGATTTAGACCCTATATTACAAACCACCCAGATGGAAAGGCACATGGAGGAACAGCATTGTTGGTTAGAAAACGGTTAAATCACCACGCATTAGAATCTTATGCCACAGCGCAATTACAAGTTACAACAATAACTACAAAAAATCGCTGCGGGGACTTAAGCCTGACGGCCATATACTGCCCACCTCGGTTTAAATTACAGACATCCAATTTAAAGATTTTTGGGAAAAC